>NC_060175.1:88064699-88364699 GCF_021184085.1 Oncorhynchus gorbuscha | reverse complement strand
GTCCAGCGTAGATGGACCGACATAGTAGTACAGGATCTAGATGAAGAGACCTGAGTAGTAGCGCTCACCAGTAGCCCTCCGCTTACTGATGGGCTCTGGCCTCTTACTGGACATGAATTAACAAAATGTCCATCAAATCCGCAATAGAGGCACAGGCGGTTGGTGATCCTCCGTTCCCTCTCCTTAGTCGAGATGCGAATCCCTCCCAGCTGCATGGGCTCAGTCTCAGAGCCAGAGGAGGGAGATGGTTGCGATGCGGAGCAGGGAAACACCGTTGATGCGAGCTCTCTTCCACGAGCCTGGTGACGAAGATCTACCCGTCGTTCTATGCGGATGGCGAGAGCAATCAAAGAGTCCACACTGGAAGGAACCTCCCGAGAGAGAATCTCATCTTTGACCACTGTGTGGAGTCCCTCCAGAAAACGAGCGAGCAGCGCCGGCTCGTTCCAGTCACTAGAGGCAGCAAGAGTACGAAACTCTATAGAGTAATCCGTTATGGATCGATCACCTTGGCATAGGGAAGCCAGGGCCCTAGAAGCCTCCCCACCAAAAACTGAACGGTCAAAAACCCGAATCATCTCCTCTTTAAAGTTCTGGTAATTGTTAGAACAATCAGTCCTTGCCTCCCAGATAGCTGTGCCCCACTCTCGGGCCCGGCCAGTAAGGAGTGAAATGACGTAAGCAACCCGAGCTCTCTCACTAGAGTATGTGTTGGGTTGAGAGAGAACACAATATCACACTGGGTGAGAAAGGAGCGGCACTCCGTGGGCTGCCCGGAGTAGCAAGGTGGGTTATTAACCCTAGGTTCCGGAGGCTCGGCAGGCCAGGAAGTAACAGGTGGCACGAGACGAAGACTCTGGAACTGTCCAGAGAGGTCGGAAACCTGGGCGGCCAGGTTCTCCACGGCATGGCGAGCAGCAGACAATTCCTGCTCGTGTCTGCCGAGCATGGCTCCTTGGATCTTGACGGCAGTGTTACGAGCCTCTGTAGTCGCTGGGTCCATTCCTTGGTCGGATCCTTCTGTTATGCAGGTGAATGAGGACCCAAAAGCGACTTGGCGAAAACAGAGTTTTTAATCCAGTAAGAAACTTTACAAAACAAAAAGCATAATACTACTCGTAAAGACGAGAACAGACTGGAGACTTGATCGAGAACTGCAGGTTGCCTCGGGAAGGCACTTGAACCTAGCAGACTCAGACACCTGCTCACCACGCAGCATCTGAGGGAAACACGACACGACAGGGCAAAACATAGACACAGCACGGTGAATTATAGATGAGGATCCGACGGGGCAGGAACGGAAAACAAGGAGAGAAATAGAGACTCTAATCAGGGAAAAGGATCGGGAACAGGTGTGGGAAGACTAAATGATTGATTAGGGGAATAGGAACAGCTGGGAGCAGGAACGGAACGATAGAGAGAAGAGAGAGCGAGAGAGTGAGAGAGGGAGGGGGAGAGAGAGGGATAGAAAGAGGGAAAGAACCTAATAAGACCAGCAGAGGGAAACGAATAGAAGGGGAAGCACAGGGACAAGACATGATAATTAATGACAAAACATGACATAATTTCTCAGAACAAGAATAGACTGAAGAGTTTCAGAAGAAAGGTCTTTACTTCTGGCCATTGTGAGCCTGTAATCGAACCCACAAATGCTGATGCTCCAGATACTCAACTAGTCTAAAGAAGGCCCGTTTTATTGCTTCTTTAATCAGAACAACAGTTTTCAGCTGTGCTAACATATGTAGATATTCCATAAAAAATCTGCCTTTTCCTTCTACAATAGTAATTTACAGCATTAACAATGTCTACACTGTATTTCTGATCAATTTGATGTTATTTTAATGGACGAAAAATGTGCTTTTCTTTCAAGAACAAGTGACCCCAAACTTTTGAACGGTAGTGTATACTAACACATCTTGACCACGAAAGTCCATTTGATGTCACAAAGCCATTACTTTAAAAATATCCTCTCCTGTTGTCCTGGTTTCCAGTGGTTTGCAGAAGAGGATGTCTTCCTTAATTGATCCCCCATAAAGGTAACGGATATATACCAGCTGTGCCAGGCCCACCACATCTGTTGACTCATCCAGCTGTAACGCATAGATTTTACTGGCTTGTATGAGAAGCAGTAATTGGGGGCAGTAGCTTGGTGCTTTCCCCGGAAAGGGGGCCGTAGCTCTCCGGCTGCATCAAATCCACAACTGTTACACGGAACCTAAACCAGCTGCGCCATCGTGCGCTATTGTGCGCTATCGTGCATACATTTATTTTGTCCCCCTACACCAAACGCGATCACGACACGTAGGTTAAAATATCAAAACAAACTCTGAACCAATGACATTAATTTGGGGACATGTCGAAAAGCATTAAACATGTATGGCAATTTAGCTAGATAGCTTGCACTTGCTAGCTAATTTGTCCTATTTAGCTAGCTTGCTGTTGCTAGTTGTCCTCGGATATAAACATTGAGTTGTTATTTTACCTGAAATGCACAAGGACCTCTACTCCAACAATTAATCCACACATAAAACGGCCAACCGAATCGTCATCTCTCCTCCTTCCAGGCTTTTTCAGCTTTGAACTTATATGGTGATCGCATCTAAACTTTCATAGTATTACCACAACAACCGGGAACAAAGTTCGTCTTTCAATCACCCACGTGGAAATAACCAATGAGGAGATGTCACGTGGGTATCCAGCTTCTATAAACCAATGAGGAGATGGGAGAGGCAGGACTTTCATTGCGATCTGCGTCAGAAATAGGAATGACTTCTATTTTAGTCCTTGGCAACACAGACACTCGTTGACGCGCCGACGTGTCCAGTCTGGTCAGCATGTCAGAGTCCATGTCAGAGTCCATGTCAGAGTCCATGCTAGCTGGGCAAACAACAAATGTAGAATTACTGATGCTAGCATTGGATGTGCTCATGGAAGCAGAACAACTTGTTTCGTCGATAGGTGCAGGTGTAGTAATACTGGTAGTAGCAGTATTACCAGTAGAGCTGCTATGTGTCTCTATGGATGCGGCTTACTTTTTTTAACCATTTTTTAATTTTAGAGCAAACGGAATGAGCAGCAGCTATGTTTGGCTACATACGGACCGTTAGTAGAATTCCTGTGAGAGAGTAATGGCTAATGGGATGTTAATTATTTGACTGGGCTACCTGTATTTGAAATTGTGTTGTTATTTCGCTGAACACTAGATGGTTTCATTTTATTTTTGTCAGTGAAACGAGGCTACTCAAGACGAGAAAAAAACCTCACCAAAATGTATAGCCCTGTTGGATAATATAAATGAACTGTTTGAAAATGTGAAGAAATTGTTGTTGTTGTTTTTTGGCGTATCCCCAACAGCATTGCGCTTAACCCTGGAGGTATACATACCCCAGTTTGGGTATACCTGGTCTAGATAATGCATCTATAGTCGCTCATGTGTGCATAGATTAACATACTGTAACTACAAGTTATCTATATCTATAACTACACTACATGGTGAATCAGACAACAACACACCCAGACAGTCATCATAGCATACTGTAGATGTTTGTGTGAATGCCCCCCTAAGTTCCAGTATCATGATGTCATGTCATTATTTTGGATGGTTTGTCTCTGGCACCTTCACAGACACCCCTGAAGGAGCAGCAAGGTCCTAATCAGAGCACCATGGACACTTGGGAGCAGATGTGTCCCAAGGACATCTCCAGCCAGCTCACCAACTACGACTGGGAACTGTTCACCGCCATGCACGAGGTAAGGAAGGAAACGAGGTGAGGCCATGCCAGAGCTGTGCCAATATTGTGAAGTGGGAGTTATGGATTTGGGACAAGCAGGACAAAAGTTAAAAGTGGAGAAACTGAGTATCCCTGGATAAGGACATGTAAGGTCTTTAAGGGCATGACATCTATCTCATGTGTGTAAGCACTCTGGTAGGTAGCTAGTGCAACGAGGCAAGGTTACTCAGATGTGAGCTGTCTTCGTGCTAACATCTATCCTTCGTCCTGATCTTGTATTGATCTTGTCCATTTACACTTGTAAGATCGATTCACAGTCAGTTCCCAATGTGTCTTTTAATCGTCTGAAAAAGTGACAATCAGAATGTGGACATTTTACAGGACGCATGTTACCACCAGGTATAAACGGGGCTAAATGATTTGCTGTCTGTCTGTCACTCAGGCATATCTATAAGTTATCCTTTCTCTGACATCTTCAATCTGATAACTGCTACTGCAGCATCATATCAGCCATCAGAACATCTCCTCAACTGATGTATCAGCCACGTGTTTCATCTAACACACACGCCTCTTTATGTAACGTTGATTTAACCAGGTTTTCCCATTGAGGTCAATACGCTTCCCACTGGTCACACACTGGTTGAATCGATGTTGTGTGCACATAATTTCAATAAAATTACGTTGACCCAACATGGAATAGATGCTTAATTGACGTCTGTGCCCAGTGGGCTGTTTGCCAAGGAAATCAAGTTCAAGTCCGGTTCAGATGTTATGCAAAATTGAAGATTTAGGGCTCGATTCAATCTGTATTGCTGAAGTTCAGCGCTATAGCACTATTTAAATGTGATGGTAATTTCCGATTGGGCCAACCTATACAGAGTTTAACGTGAATGCAGTCTTGAGTTTACCATTCTATCGCGCTGTAGCGCAGCGATTCAGCGCTACGTATTGAATCGAGCCCTTAGTCCATTGGATGTTTGCTTCATATACAGTATTCAGGTCCATATAAGTAGCTTTCGATTTGTCCGCTACAGTACATGTGGATGGTAAATAAATGTCTCTCTCCCATCAGGTGGAATTAGTCTACTATATATTTGGCCGACATAAATTCCCCGGGGCCACCACAGCTAACCTGGAGCGTTTCGTGCATCGCTTCAACGAGGTGCAGTACTGGGTGGTGACGGAGGTGTGTCTGTGTACTGATCTGGTCAAGAGAGCCATGCTGCTCAAGAAGTTCATCAAGATAGCCGTCGTGTGAGTGGCAAATTAAAACACAGCTTACCTTGTAAATTGTAGATTCATTATTAGGTTATCTTAGGGGTAACTATCTACATAGAACAGTATACTACACTGAGTATACAAAACATTAAGAACACCTGGTCTTTCTATGATAGACTGATGGGATGAATCCAGGTGAAAGCTTTGATCCCTTATTGATGTCACTAGTTAAATCCACATCCATTAGCGTACAGTCGTGGCCAAAGGTTTTTAGAATTACATAAATATCCATTTTCACAGTCTGGTGCCTCAGTGACTTTAGATATTTTTTGTCAGATGTTACTATGGAATACTGAAGTATAATTACATGCATTTCATAAATGTCAAAGACTTTTATTGACAACTACATGAAGTTGATGCAAAGAGTCAATATTTGCAGTATGATGGCAGCCCATTCTTGCATAATCAAGGAGGCAGGGTAAAGAATGAGTTTTAAGCCTTGAGACAATTGAGACATGGATTGTGTATGTGTGCCATTCAGAGGGTGAATGGGAACAGATCCACAGATGGTGCCATCTCTATTGCACTCCACACTGCCCTTTCCCACCTGGACAAAAGGAACACCTATGTGAGAATGCTGTTCATTGACTACAGCTCAGCGTTCAACACCATAGTACACTCAAAGCTCATCACCAAGCTAAGGATCCTGGGACTAAACACCTCCCTCCGCAACTGGATCCTGGACTTCCTGACAGGCCGCCCCAGGTGTTGAGGGTAGGTAGCAACACATCTACCATGCTGATCCTCAACACTGGAGCTCCCCAGGGGTGCGTGCTCTGTCCCCTCGTGTACACCCTGTTCACCCACGACTGCATGGCCAGGCACGACTCCAACACCATCATTAAGTTTTCTGACGACACAACAGTGGTAGGCCTGATCTACGACAACGATGAGACAGCCTATAGGGAGGAGGTCGGAGACCTGGCCATGTGGTGCCAGAATAACAACCTCTCCAAGACTAAGAAGATGATTGTGGACTACAGGAAAAGGAGCACCGAGCACATCCCCATTCTCATCGACGGGGCTGTAGTGGAGCAGGTTGAGAGCTTCAAATTCCTTGGTGTCCACATCAACAACAAACTAGATTGGTCCAAACACACCAAGACAGTCGTGAAGAAGGCACAACAAAGCCTTTTCCCCCTCAGGAAACTAAAACGATTTGGCATGGGTCCTGAGATCCTCAAAAGGTTCTACAGCTGCAACATCGAGAGCATCCTGACCAGTTGCATCACTGCCTGCTACGGCAATTGCTCGGCCTCCGACCGCAAGGCCCAGTACATCACTGGGGCAAAGCTGCCTGCCATCCAGGACCTCTACACCAGGCGATGTCAGAAGAAGGCCCTAAAAATTGTCAAAGACCCCAGCCACCCCAGTCATAGACTGTTCTCTCTACTACCGCATGGCAAGCGGTACCGGAGTACCAAGTCTAGGACAAAAAGTCTTCTCAACTGTTTTTACCCCCAAGCCATAAGACTCCTGAACAGGTAACCAAATGGTTACCCAGACTATTTGCATTGTGTACCCCCCCAACCCCTCTTTTACGCTGCTGCGACTCTCTGTTTATCTTATATGCATAGTCACTTTAACTATACATTCATGTACATACTACCTAAATTGGCCCGATCAAACCAGTGCTCCCGCACATTGGCTAACCGGTTATCTGCATTGTGTCCCACCACCCACCAACCCCTCTTTTTACCCTTCTGCTACTCTCTGTTCTCTGTGCACAGTCACTTTGACGATACCTACATGTACATACTACCTCAATAAGCCTGACTAACAGCTGTCTGTTTATAGCCTTGCTACTTTTTTTTCAAATGTCTTTTTACTGTTGTTTTATTTCTTTACTTACCACACACACAGACATACCTTTTTTTCTCGCACTATTGGTTAGAGCCTGTAAGTAAGCATTTCACTGTAAGGTCTACTACACCTGTTGTATTTGGCGCACGTGACAAATAAACTTTGATTTGAAAGACAAAAGATTTAAGTGCCTTTTAAAAGGGTGTGTTAGTAGGTGCAAGGTGCATTGGTTTGTGACAATAACTGCAAGCAACACTGCTGGGTTCTCGCACTTAACAGTTTCCTGTGTGTATCAAGAGTGGTCCACCACCCAAAGGACACCCAGCCAACGTGACACAACTGTGGGAAGCATTGTGGTTAACATGGGCCAGCATCCCTGTAGGGGATACGCAACTTAATACTAGGAAGTGTACCTAATGTTTGGTATACTCAGTATAATTCTGTACAATAACAGACAATATTCAAAAAATGTAACATACCAGCAGAAATCATGTTTTCATATCCAGCTAAACGGATTTATAAAATATTGGTTAAGGATGTCACTCTGTCTGTGGTCACTGATGCACCAAGCCTTCGTTTACACAGGCAGCCTTATTCTGACCTTTTGCTATCAATTGGTCTTTTGACCAATCAGATCAGATATTTTGCCAGTAAGTGATAAAATAATCATTTAAATAATTCACATGTTTAGTCTGCCCACAGCTGTTACTGACTGTGTTTCCTGTTTCAGATTGAAGGAGCAGAAGAACCTAAACTCGTTCTTTGCGGTGATGTTTGGTCTGAGTAATAGTGCTGTACAGAGACTTTACAAGACCTGGGAGGTGAGGTCTGCTAGGGACAATGACCTACATTTTGGTTATCGCTTATAAAAATTGGTTTGATTATAACAGATGTGAAATGGATATCAGAGGAGACGTTGTAACAGTTGTTGTTGTTGTTGACAGAGAGTGCCGAGTAAGACGAAAAGGGTCTATTGTGCATACGAGAGGTTAATGGTGAGTGAGTTCATGTGTGCGCACTTGCAAGCTAGCTATATAGCAGTGTTTCATTGTATGTCATTGATAATGACCGGTGACATCACAGGCCACTTGACAATCCCTCCACTTCATTTCCATTTTGTGTATGAATCATGTTTTCCTCCTATTGTAATATGTAAACATGTTTTCAATAGATATATTTCCTATATAATTAGCAGGTTGGCATTTATTGGGATGACTCATGTACTGGAGGCAGCTCTGCAGAGTATCTGGCACAGCCACAAAGTCCAAAAATCTGATCTAACCACACTGCTAACCTTGTCTAACCCTAACCTTAAAAAAAGGGCAACCAGTGTGGCAGCCCCCCCGCACCTCTCCCATCAAAAGATGCATGTGTGTCTTACGAAGGGGTTGGGTTTAAAGCAAATTTTGGATGGACCTTGTGTGCAATTGACCAATAAAATTATATTAATCTACAACTAATGGCAAATTGTTTTTATTTCTGTTAATGTGTCAGGATCCGTCACGTAATCACAGAGCGTACAGACTGGCTGTGGCAAAGCTCAGTCCTCCCTACATCCCCTTCATGCCCCTGCTACTCAAAGGTAATAATGCTTTCTTAGCCTCGTGACAGACGTAACATTCAATACCTGAGTTAATTCAACATGACCCTGTATTGAACCAGTACGTCATTCCGTTCACCAACTGTACTTACCTCTAGACATGACATTCATCCATGAGGGAAACAAGAACTACACGGACAAACTGGTCAATTTTGAGAAAATGGTGAGTTGTCTAGCCTAACTTTTATACTTTCACATCCTGTAGTTGTGCTGGAGATTACCATCCCTCAGCCCTTACCTAAGTTGTCTTCTCTTTGTGTCTGTAAACTATTGGCTATATAAGCTACCTTGTTTCACCGTTGCAGCGCCTGATTGCTAAGACAGTGAAGATAGTTCGAGGGTGCAGAAGCACGCCTTACGGTAAGAAAACAAAATACAACAAAGTTCTAGAAAAGGATGGGATAAGAAGGACAATGTTGTGCCAGGGTGTTCACTCTCTATGGTTCTTTGTCCTACAGTGCCCTCATCACCTCAGAAGGGACTTGCAGACAGAATGTTTCTGGAGGCGCCTTCCATTCGGCTGTCCACATGTAAGCTATGCCTTATCTACAAAAATCAACACTCATTTTCCACTCGGAGACCTTCAAATGATATTAAGTAAATGTAGCGCTTCCATTTAAAAAAAAAAACATATCTTCCTGTCTCGTGTCCAGATTCCGAGGAATCCCCCCCTCTCAGGAATCCTAGCAACATCCGCCACTATGTTCAGAACTTTGAAGTGATCGACAACCAGCACAAACTGACACAACTGTCCAGAGCAATGGAGCGCTAAACCAAACCAGTGTATAAAGACTCTTTTATTACAGCCTGTGAATCAGAGGTTGGCAGGGGAATATACACCTCCACGGTCATACTAATCCACATGCAAGATCTTCTATAGACTCATGTACATGTCTGGTGTCAGGAATGGAGGACTGTGGGGATGTTTCTGGGATGGTCAATATCACACAGAGAGCATTGAAGAGAAGCAGCTCGTTGGACTACTCATCAATAGGACCTGAGGAGGGATCTGACTGGCAGTATTTAGTGACCTCTAACATCTTACCAGATAAGTTGTTTGTCCTCACCGACCACTGTTACTGATATGACAGTGCGGCGCTGCAACCTGAGGAAGAAGTATATACATTTGGCATTATCTGTTATTTATACGATAATTTGTATAGTATACTATTTGTAAGATAAGCTTATGGTTTTACAAGTGAGTGCCCTAACCGCACATGAAATAGTTCTATGCTATAGCTCCTAGTTATGGTGTTTGTTTTGGTATTTTTCTCCACTTTGTAATACAACTATAATGAACAATAAATTGTTGAGCAATCAGTTGTTGCCAAACCGCATAAACAAATGTGTAAAACATTTCATGCCATGGGCAAGTTTATTTTTTTAAATAAATTATTTTCAGAACTGTGTATTCAATCAAAGCATGTCATTTTTTTAATTGAAATGCAAACCATATAATAAGACACAAATGATCACTAAAAGACTAAATCATCTTCCCAGAAAGTCTCCCCAATATGGGGAGAGTAAATTTCACAAATGTTTTTTTTCCAATTGGATCTAAAAAATATTCTCGGCAGAAATATTTACAACTTTGTAAAAAGGAGATTTTTAAAAGGGGGCCTAGAAAGCATTAAGAAAACAAGGATAAACCCAGTGTAGTCTTCTACTGTAACCACAGAGGATTCTGTTTAAAACATCCTCTTTCAATATAAATAATACTAGGTTGACATTTTCAGTCTGGACACTACGATCAGACATATACTTTTCAAAACAATATCATACAAATACTGTTAAAAATAATATGATACATGTTAAATGAATCCACTGAGTGGCGTTAGCAGTCTTTGCATCATGAGTGTTGATAAAGCTTGTGGATTAAATCACCAATATGAGCTAGGGAGCATTCAAAACAAATAGTGAAAACAGATGTGTAGCATTATGGCTGCGTTTGGATAGGTGATACAATTGAACTGAACATACATTATCACACATGCCCACTCGAGTTCAACTCAGGAGGTTTGATGAATGTATTTTTTACCACTGATATCTGAAATAGTGATACTAAACATTGGCTAGTTATAGCAGTGGAGCAAAATGTAAAAGTGGTGAATATGTGCAGTGGAAAATTCTAGGCAGACCAGTTGTTTTTGACAATACCCCCATCCGACCATAGGGAGCAGACTTGATATGGTTTTTAACACAGACTCATCATTAGATGTTAGATACACCTGGTTTAACACAACCCCTCCGGAACAAAATGAAAGAAAATTCAAAAACTACTGCAAAAACTAAAACCAATATCAACCAGAGTGAATAATAATATTGCACGTACAAACCACCCCCCCCCCCCCCCAATGCCCAGTTGCTATCCCTTTACAAGAGGCAAACTGATTTTACTGTGTATGCATGTGCATTTTCATTGCAGTATCTCTATTACATTAAGGGCCTGATTCAGACCTGAGATAAGTTGACTTAACATGGACTTAAGTCATAAAAAAAAATACTTATCTCAAGTCTGAATTGGGCCCTAAATTAATAGCTACTCTGGTCCTAGCTGTCCTAAACTCTAATCAGGCAGTCTCAACCCATCCTGAGTACAGATTGAAGTGATGCGATGATCAGCATTACTGCTGGACAAGTCTACCTTTCCCTCGTGATGCAAGAGAGAAAGGAGAAGACTTAGCATTGGGATTGATCTCTGATTCACACAAAAAAACAGACAGGAACATCAACACATGAAGACACAGGCAGTCTGACACACACACAAAACATATTTACATGACAAATAAAAGAGCCCCACATATTCAGTCCATGGATGAAGCTGCAGCATCGTGGTGTGAGAGCTTCTGGTACTCAGTCAGTTGTTATCATAAGGACATCAAAATAAAATTAAAACAAACCAGAGCAAAGATACTCCTAGCACACTACAAGATCAAGGTGAAATGTGTAGGGACAGGATATTTGGCTGTTTCCCTGACACTCACCGGAGTGAGCCCTTACCTGCAAGCAACCCACCCAGATTGTATGTCCTACAGCTTCCTTGATCTCTGTTGGCAACATAGTAATGTACTGACTTCAAGACAGCATTACACACCAAGGCTGTGGATACACCTGGATGATCTTTGCTTCAAATCAATTTCCATACTGCCTCTTGCAGCACAAGCAAAGTCTGGACAAACTTGTTTACAAGTCAGACAGAGTACTGGCACCAGAGTGTTTCCAGCTTTCAGTGGGATCTATCTCACAGGCCCATGGTGGATGGATCCAGTCAAGTCCCAGTCAACTTTGAGGCAATGCTTTGATCTGTCACAACAAACACAAACATACAGGATCAACAAAGTGATCAGTAATGGTCAAGTCAAACCCAAAGGAAGATCAGTCCGTCAGTATCCTGTCTGTTTTTGGCATTTTGTTAGACATCAGTAGACTTCTTTTGAGTGCAAAACAACTGGACCAAGCACTGTATGTCCACCACTCTGTGGCTGAAGAAGCTATTTTGGCAGTACAGGAGTTTGTACGTGCCAAACATTACTGAAGCCAAACTGAACTTACATTAAACAAAAGATTGGCTGTAAAAACATGTTTGGTAGAAATGTGGATGGGTAAACAGCTCAGGTGTAGATTATGGAGACACGAGACAGACATCCTCTGTCTGTGCTCCTCTGGTGAACATGCTCCTCTGGTGAACATGCTCTCTGGTGAACATGCTCTTCTGGTGAACATGCTCCTCTGGTGAACATGCTCCTCTGGTGAACATGCTCCTCTGGTGAACATGCTCCTCTGGTGAACATGCTCCTCTGGTGAACATGCTCCTCTGGTGAACATGCTCCTCTGGTGCCCTGAACAGGAAGCATGTTTCTAACTTCGGTTGGGAAAGTATCAGATCAGATTTCTTTAATGGCTACAAAAAGGAAGGGAGATGCATTCAGTCCCCCTCAACACCATCATATACCTTTTAAAAGCAGTGATCACACTTTTTTAGCACCAAAATGAAGGCAGTTGAAAAAGAGTAAAACAATTATATTTCACAAGGATCCACAAGGGAATACAAAGCTGTTTAAAAAGATGTGCAGGGAGAAACCAGCATCTTCCTTGATCGAATCAAGGCCTTCCATAGGCTACTCCTCTTCTTCTGTAGTTACTAGTCTTGGACTTCAACTCAAATAGGATCAGTAAGTCTAAAGACAGTTTGTCTGACTGTGACACTGAAGTTCAGCTTGGTGATCAACCCCAACCCAACGACAACAAACATAAACATATATTAAATTAAAAACATTCATTTGGTTTGGAGTTCTTTGGGTATTTCTTCCTCTAGTGCAGTACAGTGGAGTTCCAGTGGTCTTTCCTCCTCCTCCTCCTCCCTCTTTAACTGCAGTCTAATCCTCTCTGGGTGTTTAAATTAACCACATTTCTCCATTGCAATCATGTGGGTTTCTAGGTTTCTTTGGTTCTGTGGCAACAAAATAGTTTGTTTTAATCCTTTCTATGTGGTGTTTAGGCCTCAGACGCAGCCTGGGGCTTAAGTTGGGCCTTCTCCATAGCCGTGCCGTAGGGTAGCGACCTTTTGAAGAAGCCAAGCTGGGAGGAAGAAAGACGACATTATCAAAGTTAGAACTAAATATATCATATTTCAACACCTCAAATCTTCATATATATTCGTACAGTTGAAGTCGCAAGTTTACATACACTTAGGTGGAAGTAATTAAAACTCGTTTTTCAACCACTCCACAAATTTCTTGTTAATAAACTATAGTTTGGGCAAGTCGGTTAGGACATCTACTTTGTGCATGACACATGCCATTTTGCCAACAATTGTTAACAGACAGATTATTTCACTTATAATTCACTGTATCACAATTCCAGTGGGTGAGAAGTGTACATGCACTAAATTGACTGTGCCTTTAAACAGCTTAGAAAATTCCAGAAAATTATGTCATGGCTTTAGAAGCTTCTGATAGGCTAGTTTACATCATTTGAGTCAATTGGAGGTGTACCTGTGGATGTATTTCAAGGTCTACCTTCAAACTCAGTGCCTCTTTACTTCACGGGGAAATCAAAAGAAAACAGCCAAGACCTCAGAAAAAAACATTGGAGACCTCCACAAGTCTGATTCATCCTTGGGAGCAATTTCCAAATGCCTGAAGGTACCATGTTCATCTGTACAAACAATAGTACGCAAGTATAAACACCATGGGACCACGCAGCCATCATACTGCTCAGGAAGGAGACTCATTCTGTCTCCTAGAGATGAATGTACTTTGGTGCGAAAAGTGAAAATCAATCCCGGAACAACAGCAAAGGACTTTGTGAAGATGCTGGAGGAAAGAGGTACAAAAGTATCTATATCCACAGTAAAACAAGGCCTATATCGACATAACCTGAAAGGCCGCTCAGCAAGGAAGAAGCCAATGCTCCAAAACCGCCATAAAAAAAGCCAGACTACAGTTTGCAACTGCACATGGGGACAAAGATCATACTTTTTGGAGAAATGTCCTCTAGTCTGATGAAACAAAAATAGAACTGTTTGGCCATAATGAGCATCGTTATGTTTGGCGGAAAAAGGGGGAGGCTTGCAACCGTGAAGCATCCCAACCGTGAAGCACGGGATTGGCAGCATCATGTTGTGGGGGTGCTGTGCTGCAGGAGGGATTGGTGCACCTCACAAAATATATGGCATCATGAGGATGGACAATTATGTGGATATATTGAAGCAACATCTCAAGACATCAATCAGGAAGTTAACTATTTTGGGATAGGGGGCAGCATTTTCACTTTTGGATGAATAGCGTTCCCAGAGTGAACTGCCTCCTACTCTGTCCCAGATACTAATATAAGCACATTATTATTAGATAGAAACCACTCAAGTGTCTAAAACTGTTTGAATTATGTCTTTGCGTATAACAGAACTCATATGGCAGGCGAAAATCTGAGAAAAATCCAACCAGGAAGTGGGACATCTGAGGTTTGTAGTTTTTCAAAGCTTGGCCTACCGAATACACAATGAGATATGGATAAAGTTGCACTTCCTACGGCTTCCACTAGATGCAACCGTCTTTAGAAACTTGAAAGGGGATTATACTATAAAGGAGGGGCTCATGAGACCTCTTTGAGTCAGTGGTCTGGCAGAGTGCCTTGGTCTCATGACGCGCGCTCCCGACAGAGTTACCTCTCGTTCCAGTGCTTTTCTTCAGACAAAGGAATTCTCTGGTTGGAACATTATTGATGTTTTATGTCAAAAACATCCTAAAGATTGATTCCATACATCGTTTGACATGTTTCTAAAGGACTGTAACGGAACTTTTCGAGTTTTTGTCTGGACGAAGTGCCTGTGCCTGCGCCTCATGAAGATGGATTACTGGGCTGAACACACTAACAACAAGTGGCTATTTGGACAGAAATGATGGACTTTATGGAACTTTATGGAACAAATCAGTCATTTATTGTCGAACTGGGATTCCTGGGAGTGCCTTCTGATGAAGATCATCAAAGGTAAGTGAATATTTATGGTGTAATTTCTAACTTCTGTTGACTCCAAAATGGCGGATATTCCTCTGGCTGTTTTGGGTTCTAAGCACCATTCTCAGATTATGCTTTTTCCGTAAAGAAAAAAATATATCTGACACAGCGGTTGCATTAAGGAGCAGAATCTTTAATTCTGTGAATAACAGTTGTATCTTTTATCAATGTTTATTATGAGTATTTCTGCAAAATCTAATCAAAACATTACTGCACGTAATGTGCCAATGTAAACTGAGATTTTTGGATATAAATATGCACATTATCGAACAAAACATACATGTATTGGGTAACATGATGTCCTATGAGTGTCATCTGATGAAGATCATCAAAGGTTAGTGATTAACCTGTTAATCCTACCCCCTACTTTTTCGAACATTCTGAACTAATGCATATGATTAGTATGTGTGGATAGAAAACACTCAGATGTTTATAAAACTGGTTAAATCACGGCTGTGACTATAACAGAAAGTGTGTTTCATCGAAAAGCGCAGGAAAATCTGATCACTGAAAATGGAAATATATATCCATGCGCGACTTGAACCCATTGATAAAGGTGAACCACATTTAATGGGGCTGAGGTTGCAATACCTACAGCTTCCACACGTTGTCTAGAGTCTTGTCATTTGCCTAGGCTTTGTTTCTTGGTCAAACAGACGCAAGGCAACGCATTTCTTCCGGTCTCCGACCGGATATTTTGGTTGAGAATTACCCGGACATTTTTTCCAGACGGACAGCTAAAGAATATACTTCGCCTCGTGATCAATTTGATCGCTTATTAACGTTTAATAATACCTGAAGTTGCATTACAAAAGTATTTCGAAGTGTTTTGTGAAAGTTTATTGTCAACTTTTTTAATAAAAAAAATGACGTTACGTTATAAGACGCTTTTTTCTGTTTATCACACAGTCTTCATAGATCGATATCTAGGCTATATATGGACCGATTTAACAAGATGTTTATCTTTCATTTGCTGTATTGGACTTGTTAATGTGTGAAAGTTACATATTTCGAAAAAATATTTTTGAATTTCACGCGCTGCCTTTTCAGCAGAGAGTTGTGGAGGGGTTCTGCTAGTGGAACGCCTGCCCTAGAAAGGCTAAAGCTTGGTCGCAAATGGGTCTTCCAAATGGACAATGACCCATAGAATACTTCCAAAGTTGTGGCAAAATGGCTTAAGGACGACAAAGTAAAGGTATTGGAGTGACCATCACAAAGCCCTGACCTCAATCCTATAGAACATGTGTGGGCAGAACTGAAAAAGCGTGTGCGAGCAAAGATGCCTACAAACCTGACTCAGTTACCAGTTCTGTCAGGAGGAATGGGCCAAAATTCACCCAACTTATTGTGGGAAGCTTGTGGAAGGCTACCCAAAACGTTTGACCCAAGTTAAACAATTTAAAGGCAATGCTACCAAATACTTGAGTGTATGTAAACTTCTGACCCACTGGAAATGTGATGAAAGAAATCAAATCTGAAATATATTATTCTCTCTACTATTATTCTGACATTTCACATTCTAAAAATAAAGTTTTCAATTAAAATATGGGAAGTTAAGAGATGGGAATTTCCCACTCTGCCGGACATTAACATCACCGCTATCCCGACCACTCACTTTGTACAGGACGTAGATGAGCAGTGCCAGCAGCAGAAGCCCAGCCAGTATGGCCAGAATGATGATCCACAAGGGCACAGAGTATTGGCTGTCTTGTTTGTTCCACACCAATGGGGTCACCACCTGAAGACGGGGAACACATTTAGTCATGACCTCCACTTACAGTGACTCAATGGGTCTGAATGACTTTTTCCACATTACAGCCTTATTCTAAAATGGATTCAATAAATAAAAAAACCTCATCAATCTACACACAATACCCCATAATGAACAAAGAAAAACAGGTTATAGATTTTTGCTAATTTATTACAAGTCAAACAGAAATAGCTTATTTACATAAGTATTCAGACCCGTTGCTATGAGACTCGAAATTGAGCTCAGGTGACTTCTGTTTCCATTGATCATCCTTGAGCTGTTTCTACAACTTGATTGGAGTCCACCTGTGGCAAATCAATTTGATTGTACATAATTTGGAAAGGCACACAGTTGAGCAAAAACTAAGCCATGAGGTCGAAGGAATTGTCCACAGAGGTCCGAGACAGGATTGTGTCAAGGCAAAGATCTGGGGAAGGGTACAAAAATATTTCTTCAGTATTGAAAGCCCCAAGAAAACAGTGGCCTCCATCATTCTTAAAAATGGAAGACGTTTGGAACCACCAACTCTTCCTAGAGCTGGCTGCCCGGCCAAACTGAGCAATCGGAGGACAAAGGCCTTGGTCAGGGAGGTGACCAAGAATTCAATGGTCACTTTGACAGAGATCTAAAGTTCCTCTGTGGAGATGGGAGAACCTTCCAGAACTACAACCATCTCTGCAGCACTCCACCAATCAGGCCTTTATGGTAGATTGGCCAGACGAAAGCCAGTCTTCAATAAAAGGCACATGACAGCCCACTTGGAATTTGCCAAAAGACACCTAAAGACTCTCAGACCATGAGAAAGAAGATTCTCTGGTCTGATGAAACCAAGATTGAACTCTTTGGCCTGAATGCCAAGAGTCACGTCTGGAGGAAACCTGGCACCATTCCTACAGTGATGCATGGTGGTTACAGCATCATGTTGCGGAGATGTATTTCAGCAACATGGACTGGGAGACTAGTCAGGCTCGAGGGAAAGATGAACGGAGCAAAGTACAGAGAGATCCATGATGAAAACCTGCTCCATAGAGGTCAGGACCTCAGACTGGGGCGAACAGTCACCTTCAAACAGGACAATGACCCTAAGCACACAGCTAAGACAATGCAGGAGTGGCTTCGGGATAAGTCTCTGAATGTCCTTGAGGAGCCCAGCCAGAGCCCGGACTTGAACCAGATCTAACATCTCTGGAGAGACCTGAAAATAGCTGTGCATCGACGTTCCCATTCCAAACCTGACAGAGCTTGAGAGGATCTGCGGAGAAGAATGGGAGAAACTCCTAAAATACAGGTGTGACAAGCTTGTAGCGTCATACCCAGGAAGAATCAAGACTGTATTCACTGCCAAAGGTGCTTCAACAAAGTACTGAGTAGAGGGTCTGAGTACTTACAATATGTAAATAAGTATTTTATTGTGAATAAAATAGCAAAAATGAAAAATAAAATAAAATATTAAAGTTTTGCTTTGTCATTATAGGGTGGTGTGTAGAGGAAAAAACAATTTAATACAATTTTAGAATAAAGCTGTAACGTAACAACACATGGAAAAAGTCAAGGGGTCTGAATACATTCCGAAGGCACTGTATAATAGCCTCGATTCCAGGCTTCCTGCATTTTCCCAACAGCTGAGTGCTGAACGAAACATGGGCACACTATATACAGGGGTTAAGTTAGGCCGGATCCAACTGAGTCCGAGACCCAACTCCTATGATCCAAATGAGATCCAGGCAGAGCTTAGACCCTCTAACTTTGGTTATGCGGATTTCAAATTATCTAATGATTTTTTTTTTACCAACACAATTAAGCAATAGCAAAGTTAAACTATTTTACTATAGGGTTGTCTATCTATTCAATTGTTCAGATCACATTCTGTGCACGAAAATAATATCCCCCTCACAAGGTCCCTCCACGTCCTGTAGTATGCTGTGATGTGCTTTTGTCAGTATAGATTATAGGCTACTATATTAAATCCTCCAGGGCACGCCCCCAAACTAGAAGCCTCACCTCCCAAATCCCAATTTAACTACTAACTGTATGGTAATTCAAGACTAACAATACATATAAAATAGAGAGGTTTGTTGACATGAGTGCACTGCACATACCCATACCTTTTTAGATCCACTCGGTACCTCCTTGGGCAAGATGGCATAGGGCATCTTGACCACACTGAACCTTGCCAGGCACTCCAGCACGTAGCCCTTGTATGCCCTCTGAGAACGGAAACAAAACAACAGGATCAGATTGGATATCCATTGTGATTTTTCAAATCATTTTTGTAGGAGTATTTGAAAGGCAAACTGCAACCTGTATGGGTGCTGGCCATTTGTGGACTAGTGATGGGTCCTGTTTGACTCATGTCCAGTAGGAGGCAGTAATGTGCTACAGAGACTGATGAACCTCATCAGACCGACTGGCTCTTCTCACAAAACCCCTCTGACATTCCAATCCTATGAGAAGGCGTGACCGCCAACGAATGAATTTCCAATGCACTTACACATAAGCCTTGGTGTAAGGTCTTTCTCACAACGGCTTCTGTGGACTGATACCCTCCAGCTCTGCTATACCTAACACACTATAGACCAACACACAAATGATACGCTCACAGGACTATTGAAATGAGAATTTAATTATTCACTCTGTAAGCTACTGTTTCCCATTTATTTTCATCAAATATCTGAGTCTGTTCACTTTGGCAGAGTTTAGCTCTGAGCTAGCATTAATACAGACATCTAGTCAATACAATCACATGTGTGAGTCTGACTGGTCATTCATATTTTACAGTCTCTAATTTGAGGTTTTAAGTCTTGGTGTTTTCTTTGTATAGCTACTTAAATGAATATTGCTGCTTATACTCAGCCAAATCTTGACATGAGAAAATAGACAGACAGCAATGTGAATAGACAGATAGGCCTACAGACAGAACCTACAAACTGAGACAGTCCATTTCGTGCAGTCAGTGCCATTGTCATCTGGTAGAAATGTGTCTGCATGTGTAGTGAGTTTGAGAGGAGACAAAACCAGTAGTTCTGGCGGTTGCTTTCATCTCCGCATCTCAACCTGACTAAGATCCACTCTTTGATGACCTAATTAAAGTGGAACTGACAGTGTTTTAGCTACTTTGCAGATATGAAACAAACAGACAATCATAATATCAGTCACATATCAAATTCTCAATTTATGCTACAAAACCAACTTTATAAAGAGGTTTTAATAATAGCTTCTATTTGACAAAAAATGTAATGATGTCAAGTAAAGCATTGGGGCGGCAGGGTAGCCTAGTGGTTAGAGCGTTGGACAAAAGGTTGCAAGTTCAAATCCCCAAGCTGACAAGGTACAAATCTGTCGTTCTGCCCCTGAACAGGCAGTTAACCCACTGTTCCTAGGCCGTCATTGAAAATAAGAATTTGTTCTTAACTGACTTGCCTAGTTAAATAAAAGGTACAATTTTAAAAAAAATGTTGGCAGAATAGATGGATGCAGTTCAGTGCATGATTAATATAGCTAATTCACCAATACATTTCTTGGTAGTCCAACAAATATTGCTATCATGTTGTAAATCACAGCTGGCCTGGTACATTGTTTGCTGCCTCCAGCCATTCAGGATGCACTGTATCCGTTTCATTGACTCAATATTTTTTTTACAAAAAACACAAATGTAACTTAGGCTGGGACTGTCAGCGCAATCAAACTATAAAAGGGCAATGACCACAAGTCAGTCATAGCGTGGCAAATAGGCTAGCTTGTCTGTTTATGTACAATAGCTATTTATTTAGCAAGCTAAAAGCACGGTGCCTAATGTTAGCTAGCTAGCTGCTGGGAGGATATCATGTCATTGGACGAGTCAGTGAGTGGCCAACTTTTTCCTACCATATCATTTTTTTGGTGGCTACAACTAGAGATGCAGGTGTCATTTGGTTAGCTAGCAAGAACTGTTAATCACTTTGCTAGCTAGCTATGCTGAACTTGAACGACTGTTATCCACAGTTGGCATCTCTCTTTGTTGTCAATCAAATGTATTTGGAATCATCAAACAAATGGGAGGGCAGGCAGGCAAGTTCCCATTCAGTTGTCAAAACGTGGGTTGGATTACCCTGGATGATTGACAGGGGGCGCTGTATTGAAGCCACCGCCCAGCCATCTTGGAACTCTTGGAATATTTTAGAAACTATAAAAATGCATGTATTAATCTCTACATTAGTTTGACACGTTTATTGTATTACAAACCTTAATGCATACTTTGAAATTATATTGTGAGCTAAACATTTAAAAAATATATAAAAGCATTTTACTTAGTTTTTTTAAAGAGTTCTGTTACTGTCCCCACTACAACCAGACAATACTTAAATACATGTAATTTTGTCGTCCTTGAAACATTTCATGGAGAATTTGTTCTTAACTGACTTAGTTAAATAAATAAAAACCAAAGTAATGTGTTATTGAAATACTGTAGAATTCTATTCATCCTTCCCTTAACCTTGTTCTGAACACCTCCAAATCAAAGGTAATGTGGCTTGGTAAGAAGAATGCTCCTCTCCCAACAGGTGTGATTACTATCTCTGAGGGTTTAGAGATTGAGGTCGTCACCTCATACAAGTACTTGGGAGTATAGCTAGGAGGTACACTATTCTTCTCTCAGCACAATCTAGACTTGGTTTCCTCTATTGTAATCAATCCTCTTTCACTCCAGCTGCCAAACTAACCATGATTCAGATGACCATCCTACCCATGCTAGATTACAGAGACATAATTTATAGATCAGCAGGTAAGGGTGCTCTCGAGCAGCTAGATGTTCTTTACCATTCGGCCATCAGATTTGCCACCAATGCTCCTCATAGGACACATCACTGCACTCTATACTCCTCTGTAAACTGGTCATCTCTGTATACCTGTTGCAAAACTGGTTGATGCTTATTTAGAAAACCCTCTTAGGCCCCACTACCCTATCTCTCTCCCCCTATCCCTATCTCTACTGCAGCCCTCATCTTCCACATACAGTGGGGCAAAAAACAATTTAGTCAGCCACCAAATGTGCAAGTTCTACCACTTAAAAAGATGAGAGAGGCCTGTAATTTTCATCATAGGTACACTTCAACTATGACAGACAAAATTTTTAAAAAAATCCAGAAAATCACATTGTAGGATTTTTAATGAATTTATTTGCAAATTATGGTGGAAAATAAGTATTTGGTCACCTACAAACAAGCAAGATTTCTGGCTCTCACAGACCTGTAACTTTTTTAAGAGGCTCCTCTGTCCTCCACTCATTACCTGTATTAATGGCACCTGTTTGAACTTGTTATCAGTATAAAAGACACCTGTCCACAACCTCAAACAGTCACACTCCAAACTCCACTATGGCCAAGACCAAAGAGCTGTCAAAGGACACCAGAAACAAAATTGTAGACCTGCACCACGCTGGGAAGACTGAATCTGCAATAGGTAAGCAGCTTGGTTTGAAGAAATCAACTGTGGGAGCAATTATTAGGAAATGGAAGACATACAGGACCACTGACAATCTCCCTCGATCTGGGGCTCCACACAAGATCTCACCCCGTGGGGTCAAAATGATCATAAGAACGGTGAGCAAAAATCCCAGAACCACACAATTGGGAGAATGTCATATGGTCAGATGAAACTAAAATATAACTTTTTGGTAAAAACTCAACTCGTGTTTGGAGGACAAAGAATGCTGAGTTGCATCCAAAGAACACCATACCTACTGTGAAGCACGGGGGTGGAAACATCATGCTTTGGGGCTGTTTTTCTACAAAGGGACCAGGACGACTGATCCTTGTAAAGGAAAGAATGAATGGGGCAAGGTATCGTGAGATTTTGAGTGAAAACCTCCTTCCATCAGCAAGGGCATTGAAGATGAAACGTGGCTGGGTCTTTCAGCATGACAATGATCCCAAACACACCGCCCAGGCAACAAAGGAGTGGCTTCGTAAGAAGCATTTCAAGGTCCTGGAGTGGCCTAGCCAGTCTCCAGATCAACCCCATAGAAAATCTTTGGAGGGAGTTGAAAGTCCGTGTTGCCCAGCAACAGCCCCAAAACATCACTGCTCTACAGGAGATCTGCATGGAGGAATGGTCCAAAATACCAGCAACAGTGTGGGAAAACCTTGTGAAGACTTACAGAAAATGTTTGACCTCTGTCATTGCCAACAAAGGGTATATAACAAAGTATTGAGATAAACTTTTGCTATTGACCAAATACTTATTTTCCACCATAATTTGCAAATAAATTAATTAAAAAGCATTTTTTCTAGATTTTTGTTTCTCATTTTGTCTGTCATAGTTGAAGTGTACCTATGATGAAAATTACAGGCCTCTCTCATCTTTTTAAGTGGGAGAACTTGCACAATTGGTGGCTGACTAAATACGTTTTTGCTCCACTGTACAACACCCGTTCTGCCAGTCACATTCTGTTAAAGGTCCCCAAAGCACATACATCCCTGGGTCGCTCATTTCGCTGCCTCATTTCGCTGCCCAATAATGTTTGTACCATATTTTGTGCTGCTACTATGCTATGTTGTCATGTGTTGATTTCTTTGTATGTTGTTGTCTTAGGTCTCTCTTTAGGTAGTGCTGTGTTGTCTCTCTTGTTGTGATGTGTGTTTTGTCCTATATTTATGTTGTATTTATTTTTAATCCCAGGCCCCCTTCCACACAGGAGGCCTTTTGCCTTTGGTAGGCTGTCATTGTATATAAGAATTTGTTCTTAACTGACTTGCCTAGTTAAATAAATAAAAAATCCATATGGAGGACTAGGTAGTGCCAATATGGCCGACCAGTGGCTTCAAAGTCTCTCAATGGCCAATACATAGTATCGTCAACCCAGGGTTTATTATACGCCATTGGTGGGGACAGGCATGCTTTGGCAGGCAAGCTGCTGGAGGGCAAGCAGGCTACTATTCTACAAGCTAAAAAAGTTTGAGGGTTTATCTACTGTTCCCTCGTTAGATTTTAACGCATCTCGCTCTGGCTAACAGTTGTTGATCATAGTCAACTGTCTGAGGGAGAGAGAGACTACCTGTTCATGGTTGTTTGATCAATAAGAGTTCCTAAATGTCAGAGGACTCCCGTGGTCATTTGCAGAAATCCATTCAGGTGGCTTTTGGCAAATGCTTCCTGATCTAAAGTAGCGCTGTTGCTACTACCTGTAAATACATAATCCAGTACAAAGTGAATGATGGCAGGCCCGTGTGGAAAATGGCTTATTTGCATATAGGCCAACTGTAGCTCTGATTGGCTATGGCGCACCCGTCTGTGTAGAGTCCCGTCCTGAGGTGTGTTCAATTCCCTTGTACGTTTGCTATGTTGCGAAACGGTTTGTACTGAAAGGCACGTTTCCCAAAAACATTATTGTACGTTCTTGAACAGACTGAGGTTCGATTGTTGGGTGTGTCTTGAAGCAATGAGTGACGTTTTTAAAGGGCAGTGGCCACGCTGACAGAGTTTCCCAACCCACAACCTCCCCGTTTTTCAACTGGCCATTCAGAACAGCACCGTTTCCATTCAATTGAACATTCCAGAACGTAAAAACGTACTGAACACAACCCTGTTGCTAAAACTTTGCCAGTTCCACTTTCTGAACGCAACCCTGTTGCTAAAACGTTGCCAGTTCCACTTTCTGAACGCAACCCTGTTGCTAAAACGTTGCCAGTTCCACTTTCTGAACGCAACCCTGTTGCTAAAACATTGCCAGTTCCACTTTAAAGGTGTGTTGTGGAGCAATTGTGTGTGTAGGTCCTAGATCCTCTGTATAGTTTTCTTCGGCCCAGCAACTCAGACAAGTGATGTGTGTTTGACTATGCAGAGTGGTTGGTTTGATCTCCAGTCCACACATACTGTACCTCGATGAAGGTCTCAGCCCAGATGAGGGAGCGCAATTTGAGGATGGCGCTGGTCCCCTTTTCCAGAAGACCCACGTCACACTGCAGTGTCCAGCACTCCACGTTAGAGCAGGACTAGATAGGGCAAGGGAGAAAGAGGAGGAAAGAGAGGGAGACTATTAATGCTAAACAGATAACATAAGATTTGACATGATTTGAGATATGCCATGCTCAATCTATTATTGCTGTCCTCACCAAGAAAAACCAAACAGCTACAAAACAAAGGTAATTTGTCATTCTATCAGGAATAATTTAACAATTGTTAGCTAAATGCATGATTTAAAAACTGGTGCAGAGGTCAGTAGAGAGGAAGGAGGTGGATAGTAGGCTTGGGCAGTATACTGGGGTATCTTGAAATGCAGAGTGTATGATTTTCAATACCCCAAAAAGTAAAATAAGTAAAGACAACGTTAACTCTGCAGGCCATACTGCAGGCCAAACAAATATAACAAAGAGCTCAATGTTATGATCCCCATCCAGGGCTGCTTCCAATTAGAAAGAGATTGAGGGAATGTCATGAAACAGAAAATGCAGCACGCAGTCGACGCTCACCGCCATCCAACATTATTGCCCAACCACTGAAACCAGCCCACTTTTTAGAATACACAATCTTAATGAAATCCTCATCATGGGAGCTGGTCGCCTTCGTTGTAAACCTCCAAAAACTGACTTTTAGTGCTTTCGTGGTAGACAGGACCCACGACCCCGGGCCTGGGGGAAGCTGAGGGAGCCTGGTGGGCCTGGGGTCTGGGGGAGGCTGAGGGGCCTGGTGGGCCTGGGGTCTGGGGGAGGCTGAGGGAGTCTGGTGGGTCTGTGGTCTGGGGAAGGCTGAGGGAGTCTGGTGGGTCTGGGGTCTGGGGGAGGCTGAGGGAGCCTGGTGGGCCTGGGGTCTGGGGGAGGCTGAGGGAGTCTGGTGGGCCTGGGGTCTGGGGGAGGCTGAGGGAGTCTGGTGGGCCTGGGGTCTAGGGGAGGCTGAGGGAGCCTGGTGGGCCTGGGGTCTGGGGAGGCTGAGGGAGTCTGGTGGGCCTGGGGTCTGGGGGAGGCTGAGGGAGTCTGGTGGGCCTGGGGTCTAGGGGAGGCTGAGGGAGCCTGGTGGGTCTGGGGTCTGGGGAGGCTGAGGGAGCCTGGTGGGCTTGTGGTCTGGGGGAGGCTGAGTGAGCCTGGTGGGTCTGGGGAGGCTGAGGGAGCCTGGTGGGTCTGGGGGAAGCTGAGGGAGCCTGGTGGACCTGGGGTCTGGGGGAGGCTGAGGGAGCCTGGTGAGTATGGGGGAGGCTGAGGGAGCCTGGTGGGTCTGGGGAGGCTGAGGGAGCCTGGTGGGTCTGGGGAGGCTGAGGGAGCCTGGTGGACCTGGGGTCTGGGGGAGGCTGAGGGAGCCTGGTGAGTCTGGGGAGGCTGAGGGAGCCTGGTGGGTCTGGGGAGGCTGAGGGAGCCTGGTGGGTCTGGGGGAGGCTGAGGGAGCCTGGTGGACCTGGGGTCTGGGGGAGGCTGAGGGAGCCTGGTGAGTCTGGGGGAGGCTGAGGGAGCCTGGTGGGTCTGGGGGAGGCTGAGGGAGCCTGGTGGGTCTGGGGGAGGCTGAGGGAGCCTGGTGGACCTGGGGTCTGGGGGAGGCTGAGGGAGCCTGGTGGGTCTGGGGGAGGCTGAGGGAGCCTGGTGGGCCTGGGGTCTGGGGGAGGCTGAGGGAGCCTGGTGGGCCTGGGGTCTGGGGGAGGCTGAGGGAGCGTGGTGGGCCTGGGGTCTGGGGGAGGCTTAGGGAGCTTGGTGGGCCTGGGGTCTGGGGGAGGCTGAGGGAGCCTGGTGGGCCTGGGGTCTGGGGGTGGCTTAGGGAGCCTAGTGGGCCTGGGGTCTGGGGGAGGCTGAGGGAGCCTGGTGGGCCTGGGGTCTGGGGAGGCTGAGGGAGCCTGGGGTCTGGGGGAGGCTTAGGGAGCCTAGTGGGCCTGGGGTCTGGGGGAGGCTGAGGGAGCCTGGTGGGCCTGGGGTCTGGGGAGGCTGAGGGAGCCTGGTGGGCCTGGGGAAATGGTCCATATGGATATGGTCCAGTGCCAAAGATGCTCCAGCCATTAGTCCCCCTATCCTCCCTAGTGGGGCGGCCTAGGTCAAGGGCAGGAGATGGGGGCTGGGAGGATAGCTGCTGTTCCCACAATGAGTAGAATAGCAGCGACTGGCTATATAATGCAGGTGTGTGTGGTTGTGTTGAAGTGTACAATGACAGCCACTGTGTGATATGAATGTAAATAATAATTACACCTTCATTTTTCTGGATTGTACCAATAGCAGTTTAGAGACCAAGCTCAGCTGACAGTGTGTCTATTTACATGTCTTCTAGGACGAGGCCAGCCATACAGCAAGGTCTCCCTCATTTATCAGACAACCTACTGAAACCAGATTCAATCAAGGGGCTGAACAAAACTAACACACTTTGTATTTCTATTCAAAGACCTTTTCAACGAAGATGTCTGTCCTTCGTTCCAAGTTAGCATGACAACTAAAGCGCTAAGAGTGAAACAAAGAATGGAAGACTTTCTAGAAATGTGTCATCGGGCAGGCTTGATAAACGAGGGGTCGGAAAGAGCAACAGATGGGGGGACAAAGACCTCTTTCAGTGCTGCAGGTAGTGACAGACAGGGAAAACAGAGGGAGAGATAGCTGGTACTGCAACTGGTTGGATCAAATTAAAATCAAAGATTTTTTGACACATGCGCTGAATACAACAGGTGTCGACCTTACAGTAAAATGCTTACTTACAAGCCCTTAACCAACAATGCAGTTTTAAAAAATACGTTTTAAGTAAAAAATAGATGAGTAAAAAATAAATAAATAAATAACAAATAATTAAAGAGCAGTAGTAAAATAACAACAGTGAGGATATATCAGTTGGGCCAGTGTGTGCCAGGGCAGGGTGCCTGCACTAACAACACCACGGTCTGTCAACTAAGACCATGACCAAACCGGACGTGTGAGTCCCAACGTGCGCAAATCGATTTTGTCCCCCCACCACAAACGTGATCACGACACACAGGTTGAAATACAAAACTATCAAAACCAATTATATTAATTTGGGGACAGGTCGGACTTGCACCACGTTCAGCGCTACAAAGAGAACTGACTTCTATTTTAGCGCTAGGCAACGCAGACACTTGTTGGCGCGAGCAAGCAGTGTGGGTGCAATGATTGAATAACATATATGTGTACATTTACATTTATTTTGCAACAGATCATCATGCCCAGGTAAACAGTCTTACTGCCCAAGCTAACAATCAGAGGTTAAAAACAAGCCCTGCTTATCACTCAGAGGAACATAGAAGGTTCAAAAGCCAAAGAAATGTTGAATTAGTGGTTAATTTCATTGCCAATCAGAGGTTAATAACTAAGGGTCATTCAACATTCAACATTAGCTTTCTCCATCGCTCTGTCCATCAGTCTGGCATTGTGTAGGGCCTCACCAGGTTAGTGTGCTCTGCCAGCTGGTCTCTCTGGACTTCTCTCCTCTCGATGTGGTGATCCTGACCAGGCACAAGTAGGGGCGGCTGCTCTGTGGATGTCTGCTGGAGCTGAGGAGACACAGAGGGAAAGAAGATTCTGACCCATTAGGTCAACACATTACGGACACTGACCACACCCATGAGAGAAGAGTACACCACCCATTAGGTCAATGCATTACAGACACTGACCTCACCCATGACCGAAGAGTACACCACCCATTAGGTCAATACATTACAGACACTGACCTCACCCATGACAGAAGAGTACACCACCCATTAGGTCAATACATTACAGACACTGACCTCACCCATGACAGAAGAGTACACCACCCATTAGGTCAATACATTACAGACACTGACCTCACCCATGACCGAAGAGTACACCACCCATTAGGTCAATACATTACAGACACTGACCTCACCCATGACCGAAGAGTACACCACCCATTAGGTCAATACATTACAGACACTGACCTCACCCATGACCGAAGAGTACACCACCCATTAGGTCAATACATTACAGACACTGACCTCACCCATGACCGAAGAGTACACCACCCATTAGGTCAATACATTACAGACACTGACCTCACCCATGACAGAAGAGTACACCACCCATTAGGTCAATACATTACAGACACTGACCTCACCCATGACCGAAGAGTACACCACTCATTAGGTCAATACATTACAGACACTAACCTCACCCATGACAGAAGAGTACACCACCCATTAGGTCAATACATTACAGACACTGACCTCACCCATGACAGAAGAGTACACCACCCATTAGGTCAATACATTACAGACACTGACCTCACCCATGACAGAAGAGTACACCACCCATTAGGTCAATACATTACAGACACTGACCTCACCCATGACTGAAGATTTACACCACCCATTAGGTCAATACATTACAGACACTGACCTCACCCATGACTGAAGAGTACACCACTCATTAGGTCAATACATTAAACAAACAGCAAGAATCACTCATGACAGAAGAGTACACCAATCATTAGGTCAAAACATTACAGACACTGACCTCACCCATGACTGAAGAGTACCCATCCTTATCCTCATCATTAATCTAGTGCATGTTGGGTCTCATCCTCATCATTAATCTACTGCATGTGGGGTCTCATCCTCATCATTAATCTACTGCATGTGGGTCTCATCCTCATCATTAATCTAGTGCATGTGGGGTCTTATCAGGGGTAAGCCAAATAAAAATGTGATTTGCATTTTATTTTTTTTATCTTCACATTTATATTTTCCAACGGTGCTAAAGATTTGGGTGAGTTTTGGGTAGCCTCGTTTCACTGCCAAAAATAAAATTAAACCATCTAGTGTTCAGCGAAATAACACACATGTCAAATACAGGTAGCCTAGTCAAATAATTAACATCCAATCACATTAACCGTTACTCTCTCGTGGGAATTCCACTAACAGTCTGTATGCAGCCAAACGTAGCTTCTGCTCATATTGGTATCTGTACTGATGGCGCAAAAGCCATGACAGGGAGACATAGTGGAGTGGTCACGAGTGTGCCAGCAGTGTCTTCCGATGCCACTTGGGGACACTGCAGCATCCACGAGAGGCTCTTGCTGCCAAGTGAATGCCTGACAGCTTGAAAGACTTTTTGTAACCTACAGTGAAAGAGGTTAACTTTGCAAGGCCCCTATTTTCTGCACTATGCAATGATATGGGCAGTGACCATGTAACGCTTTACAACATACAGAAAGAATTGCGCTGGTTATCAAGGGGCAAAGTATTGACACTATTTTAAATTGAGAGACGAGCTTAAAGTTTTCTTTACTGACCATAATTTTCACTTGTCTGACTGCTTGCATGATGACTAGTTTCTCACACAGCTGGCCTATCTGGGTGATGTTTTTTGACGCCTGAATGATCGTTAGTGACCCATCCTTATCCTCATCATTAATCTAGTGCATGTGGGGTCTCATCCTCATCATTAATCTAGTGCATGTGGGGTCTCATCCTCATCATTAATCTAGTGCATGTTGGGTCTCATCCTCATCATTAATCTAGTGCATGTTGGGTCTCATCCTCATCATTAATCTAGTGCATGTTGGGTCTCATCCTCATCATTAATCTAGTGCATGTTGGGTCTCATCCTCATCATTAATCTAGTGCATGTGGGGTCTCATCCTCATCATTAATCTAGTGCATGTTGGGTCTCATCCTCATCATTAATCTAGTGCATGTTGGGTCTCATCCTCATCATTAATCTAGTGCATGTTGGGTCTCATCCTCATCATTAATCTAGTGCATGTTGGGTCTCATCCTCATCATTAATCTAGTGCATGTTGGGTCTCATCCTCATCATTAATCTAGTGCATGTTGGGTCTCATCCTCATCATTAATCTAGTGCATGTTGGGTCTCATCCTCATCATTAATCTAGTGCATGTTGGGTCTCATCCTCATCATTAATCTAGTGCATTGGGGTCTCATCCTCATCATTAATCTAGTGCATGTTGGGTCTCATCCTCATCATTAATCTAGTGCATGTTGGGTCTCATCCTCATCATTAATCTAGTGCATGTTGGGTCTCATCCTCATCATTAATCTAGTGCATGTTGGGTCTCATCCTCATCATTAATCTAGTGCATGTTGGGTCTCATCCTCATCATTAATCTAGTGCATGTTGGGTCTCATCCTCATCATTAATCTAGTGCATGTTGGGTCTCATCCTCATCATTAATCTAGTGCATGTTGGGTCTCATCCTCATCATTAATCTAGTGCATGTTGGGTCTCATCCTCATCATTAATCTAGTGCATGTTGGGTCTCATCCTCATCATTAATCTAGTGCATGTTGGGTCTCATCCTCATCATTAATCTAGTGCATGTTGGGTCTCATCCTCATCATTAATCTAGTGCATGTTGGGTCTCATCCTCATCATTAATCTAGTGCATGTTGGGTCTCATCCTCATCATTAATCTAGTGCATGTTGGGTCTCATCCTCATCATTAATCTAGTGCATGTTGGGTCTCATCCTCATCATTAATCTAGTGCATGTTGGGTCTCATCCTCATCATTAATCTAGTGCATGTTGGGTCTCATCCTCATCATTAATCTAGTGCATGTTGGGTCTCATCCTCATCATTAATCTAGTGCATGTTGGGTCTCATCCTCATCATTAATCTAGTGCATGTTGGGTCTCATCCTCATCATTAATCTAGTGCATGTGGGGTCTCATCCTCATCATTAATCTAGTGCATGTTGGGTCTCATCCTCATCATTAATCTAGTGCATGTTGGGTCTCATCCTCATCATTAATCTAGTGCATGTTGGGTCTCATCCTCATCATTAATCTAGTGCATGTTGGGTCTCATCCTCATCATTAATCTAGTGCATGTTGGGTCTCATCCTCATCATTAATCTAGTGCATGTTGGGTCTCATCCTCATCATTAATCTAGTGCATGTTGGGTCTCATCCTCATCATTAATCTAGTGCATGTTGGGTCTCATCCTCATCATTAATCTAGTGCATGTTGGGTCTCATCCTCATCATTAATCTAGTGCATGTTGGGTCTCATCCTCATCATTAATCTAGTGCATGTGGGGTCTCATCCTCATCATTAATCTAGTGCATGTGGGGTCTCATCCTCATCATTAATCTAGTGCATATTGGGTCTCATCCTCATCATTAATCTAGTGCATGTTGGGTCTCATCCTCATCATTAATCTAGTGCATGTTGGGTCTCATCCTCATCATTAATCTAGTGCATGTTGGGTCTCATCCTCATCATTAATCTAGTGCATGTTGGGTCTCATCCTCATCATTAATCTAGTGCATGTTGGGTCTCATCCTCATCATTAATCTAGTGCATGTTGGGTCTCATCCTCATCATTAATCTAGTGCATGTTGGGTCTCATCCTCATCATTAATCTAGTGCATGTTGGGTCTCATCCTCATCATTAATCTAGTGCATGTTGGGTCTCATCCTCATCATTAATCTAGTGCATGTTGGGTCTCATCCTCATCATTAATCTAGTGCATGTTGGGTCTCATCCTCATCATTAATCTAGTGCATGTGGGGTCTCATCCTCATCATTAATCTAGTGCATGTGGGGTCTTATCCTCATCATTAATCTAGTGCATGTGTTGGGTCTCATCCTCATCATTAATCTAGTGCATGTGGGGTCTCATCCTCATCATTAATCTAGTGCATGTTGGGTCTCATCCTCATCATTAATCTAGTGCATGTTGGGTCTCATCCTCATCATTAATCTAGTGCATGTTGGGTCTCATCCTCATCATTAATCTAGTGCATGTTGGGTCTCATCCTCATCATTAATCTAGTGCATGTTGGGTCTCATCCTCATCATTAATCTAGTGCATGTTGGGTCTCATCCTCATCATTAATCTAGTGCATGTTGGGTCTCATCCTCATCATTAATCTAGTGCATGTTGGGTCTCATCCTCATCATTAATCTAGTGCATGTTGGGTCTCATCCTCATCATTAATCTAGTGCATGTTGGGTCTCATCCTCATCATTAATCTAGTGCATGTTGGGTCTCATCCTCATCATTAATCTAGTGCATGTGGGGTCTCATCCTCATCATTAATCTAGTGCATGTGGGGTCTTATCCTCATCATTAATCAAGTGCATGTGGGGTCTTATCCTCATCATTAATCTAGTGCATGTGGGGTCTTATCCTCATCATTAATCTAGTGCATGTGGGGTCTCATCCTCATCATTAATCTAGTGCATGTGGGGTCTTATCCTCATCATTAATCTAGTGCATGTGGGGTCTTATCCTCATCATTAATCTAGTGCATGTGGGGTCTTATCCTCATCATTAATCTAGTGCATGTGGGGTCTCATCCTCATCATTAATCTAGTGCATGTGGGGTCTTATCCTCATCATTAATCTAGTGCATGTGGGGTCTTATCCACATGGCTTTGTACAGATCACCGCTAAATGGACAACCACGTCGGGCCCATCTCAGCATCTGTTTTAGAAGTTCTAGACACAAACAAGCGACGACACCAGTCATGCGCCCATGTGAACCCTGAGGTCCCTTTCTGCTGGGTTTTAGCCAAACAATAAATGGAGAAGATGAGTGAGTATCGGTACAGAAGTGGTTCATCAAGCTGTACTGGGCTGAGGGAAGACCAGAGAGATCAAAGTGACCGTAAGGCTGGTGTCCTGGGTGGGGCTGGTTAGGCTGGGAGGGAGTTGGGTGTGGAGAGCTGAGACTGTTAATCACACACTGAATTATAACCTTTGGGATATCTTCACAGTGCCTGTCTCTCTGAAGTGTTCTAGACTCACAGATGAGCCTCGTGTGACCCTGAGAAGGCTGTGTGTGTGTGTGTGTGTGTGTGTGTGTGTGTGTGTGTGTGTGTGTGTGTGTGTGTGTGTGTGTGTGTGTGTGTGTGTGTGTGTGTGTGTGTGTGTGTGTGTGTGTGTGTGTGTGTGTGTGTGTGTGTGTGTGTGTGTGTGTGTGTGTGTGTGTGTGTGTGTGTGTGTGTGAATGAATATGTTGACCGTGAGAGAAAATTTGTTTGAGACCTGCTCCACCTTTACAAAAGTGTTACATTCCTTGTCATACATCCAAAGACACGCCAGTAATTGACTGCTCACCTTGAGCTGCAGGTAGTTGATGGAGTGGTTGGTGGTGCAGTTGAGGGGTCCCTCAGTAGACATCTCCAGGGGGTAGAGGAGACCCTGGCCCTGAACACTGAGAGGACAGCTGAGCTGCAGCACTGTGTGGCTGATCCCACTGGGACCTTTGTTCACCAGCTGACAGGGACAGGGGAGAGAACGAGGAGGAAGAGAGAAAGTAAGTAGAATATTACAAGAATTATAATCCCCCACCTAGTCTTTCTTCTCAAAAAATGAATCTGTTCAGGCTGACCCAGACCTCCAGGAAATGGAATGTTGATGTGATGTCATCTAAACTTGAGCATTGTTTTTCTTCCTGTTCTGAGAAAGGTTGTCCGGTGGGATGTCTGACAACATAAGTCTAGGTTGTCCTTACAAATTGAGTTAGACTTGTAATGATGTAAGGCTCAAAACAAACCCCTGTGCGTCCTGGAATGTCTTTATTTCTTCTTCTTTCTCTTTCACAACATTCACAAGGCCGCAGGGGTTACCAGAATGTGCACTGCGAGCATGTGCTGACCAACTGGCAAGTGTCTTCACTGACATTTTCAACCTCTCCCTGTCCGAGTCTGTAATACAAACCTGTTGTAAGCAGACCACCATAGTACCTGTGCCCAAGAACACTAAGGCAACTACTGAACCGTAGCACTCACGTCTGTAGCCATGAAGTGCTTTGAAAGGCTGGTCATGTCTCACAACACCATTATCCCCAAAATCCCAGACCCACTCCAATTTACATATCATCCCAACAGATCCACAGATGATGCAATCTCTATTGCACTCCACACTGCCCTTTCCCACCTTGACAAAAGAACACCTATGTGAGAATGCTATTCATTGACAACAGCTCAGCGTTCAACACCATAGTGCACTCTAGTCTCATCAATAAGCTAAGGACCCTGGGACTAAACACCTCCCTCTGCAACTGGATCCTGGACTTCCTGACGGGCCGCCCCCAAGTGGTACGGGTTGGTAACAACACATCCGCCACGCTGTTCCTTAACACAGAGGCCCCTCAGGGGTGCGTGCTCAGTCCCCTCCTGTACTCCCTGTTCACTCATGACTGCATGGCCAGGTACAACTCCAACACCATCATTAAGTTTGCCAATGACACAACAGTGGTAGGCTTGATCACCGACAACGACGAGACAGCCTATAGGGAGGAGGTCAGAGACCTGGCCATGTGGTGCCAGGGCAACAACCTCTCCCTCAACGTGATCAAGACAAAGGAGATGAGTGTGGACTACAGGAAAAAGAGGACCGAGCACGCCCCCATTCTCATCGACGGACTGTAGTGGAGCAGGTTGAGAGCTTCAAGTTCCTTGGTGTCCACATCACCAACAAACTAACATGGTCCAAGCACACCAAGACAGTCGTGAAGAGGCCAGGACAAAACCTATTCCCCCTCAGGAGACTGAAAAGACTTGGCATTGGTCCTCAGATCCTCAAAAGTTTCTACAGCTGCACCATGGCGGATGTGTTGTTCACCACCTCGTATGGCAACTGCTCGGCCTCCGACAGCAAGGCACTACAGAGGGTAGTGTGAACAACCCAGTACATCACTGGGGCCAAGCTTCCTGCCATCCAGGACCTTTATACTAGGCGGTGTCAGAGGAAGGCCCTAAAAATTGTCAAAGACTCCAGCCACCCTAGTCGGACTGTTCTCTCTGCTACCGCACGGCAAGCGGTACCTGAACGCCAAATCTAGGTCCAAGAGGCTTCTAAACATCTTCTACCCCCAATCCATAAGACTCCTCAACACCTAATCAAATTGCTACCCAGACTATTTGCATAGTCTCCCCCCCCACCCCTCTTTTATACAGCTGCTACTCTCTGTTGTTGTCATCTATGCATAGTCACTTTAATAATCCTACCTAGATATACATACCACCTCAACTAACTGGTGCCCCCGCACATTGACTCTTGTACAGGTACCCCCTGTATATAGTCTCGCTATTGTTGTTTTACTGCTGCTCTTTAATTACTTTTATTGTTACTTTTTTATTTTCTTACTTTTATTTAGTTACTTTTATTTCTTATTCTTATCTGTATTTTTTTTACACTGCATTGTTGGTTAGGGGCTCGTAAGTAAGCATTTCACTGTAAGGTGAATGTGACTAATACAATTTCATTTGAAGTAGTGTCCATCTGGTGTGCTTCTCTGCTTCCCCAGGAAGTAGTGTCTGTCTGGTGTGCTTCTACACAAAGGCCACTGTCTGGGAAGTACTACCTGCTACTACAGATCTGCTAAAGGTCAGTGTCTTCTGTATAGAATCCTGTGCTACATCCCGATGACTCTGCCTGTCCAGCCGGCTAGCAGCTAGCCTCCTGGAGGGCCTCTGGCTGCTTACATTGAAAAAAGAGAATGTCCATGATGCACTTCCCTTTTTCTATGCATTGAATGTTCCATTGGATCTCCTAACCTGCCCGACCCCAACCCCAATCCTCTGGCTCCTTACTTCATAGACGTGTTGGATTACAGGCCCAATGTCCTGCTCCTCCTGGGGGGTCTTGGAGACCTTCCAGTTGAGGGGAGGGAAGAAGACCTTGTCTGGCCGGGAGACACTTCAAAAAGAGAGAGAGCAGAGAGAAGGAGATAGCAGCGAGAGAGTGAGTGACTGTGTGTATGTGTTTGGGGGGTTAAAGAATAGCACTTCTATGGAGTTCCAAAAGGTTTTCTAACACTGACAGAGTTTCTTCCAACCGCCAGACTTCCCTCTGAACTCACCCCTGTAAAATAACATCGGCCTGGACAACCACCTCCAGTTTGTAGGGCACCACCTCACTGTGGGAATTATTCTCATTTTTACTGTGGAAAGAGGGAGAGAGAGAGGGTGGTGAAGTACAGAATACACACACCTATCAGCAACTGTCTGGTAAGAGCGCCTTGGAAAGTTTAGCCTTCAATTATTATGTCAATGACACAAACACATGTCCAGTTATAGTCCCAGTTCAAACATATGCTTAGAGAGGAGAGGTAACTGTGAGTCATACCTGCGGATCTGCAGCTCAAACTGAACCGTCTTGCGTGTGTCCTTCAGTCGTGGCACAGTGAAACGCAGGCCTGCCCACAGCTGCAGATGAGAAGCAACGTGGTCAAGGACTACAGCCCCAACATGATGTAAGAGAGACGGAGGTACTAATGGCTAAGGGATATTGCAACCAACAGAACAAAGCCAACCTTGTGAGGGAACCTGTGCACTGTTTGGTAACTATTTTTTACACATACAGTACAGAGACAGTGAGCAGACTACAGCAAATCCTGGGGGGGGGCAGAGTTCCCACCAGGCAACAGGCCTTGCCTCTCCTCTTCTCTCCTCCCAATTCTGTTCTGTTCAGAGGTCAATCAATCAGTACTCTCTGTCTATCTGTCTGTCTGCCTGTCTGTCTGGGTGGTATACAGCTGTAATACACCTGGGCCTGCAGGTCTGGGAGTTCCTGGTTACAGCATTCTGTACTGCTGCCCTTCTCTCTATTGGAATGTCATGCCACTTTTATTTTCCATCCAAACCACACGCACATACAGCACAGTAATTGCAATCAGGAGACCAGCAAGGTTAAAGCTTTTACTATTTAACTGTGTGTGTGTGTGTGTGTGTGTGTGTGTGTGTGTGTGTGTGTGTGTGTGTGTGTGTGTGTGTGTGTGTGTGTGTGTGTGTGTGTGTGTGTGTGTGTGTGTGTGTGTGTGTGTGTGTGTGTGTGTGTGTGTGTGTGTGTGTGTGTGTGTGTGTGTGTGTGTGTGTGTGTGTGTGTGTGTAATGAAAATACTGCTCATAAAAATGCTGGTTTCTCCCTGGCTCAATGAATATATGAATCCATATCATCTGTCTGTATATATGCAATTATGAATTATCACTAATCCACTCCAGGGACAAACTAGCCTAGGTATAATCAGCACACACAATGAGTATTACAATGACAGGATCTATATATACACTATGTATTTGTTGCATACTAAAGTTTTTCAACTTTAGTTTACACTTGAAATAAAACCATTTTATCAGAAAAACCTCTCCACCAACATCCACTTTACAGTCTTCCTCTGGAGTCAGACACACTACAAACCCACAGCAACAACCTGCCCACGGCCAGCAGGTCATTAGGAGAGAACCTCTGCTCAGCAGGGAAGTAGACCAGCTTCCTGCTAACCAGACAGGGACTTCCTCTCTGAATACTGATGTAACATGACAAGAAAGTCTTTCCTGTCCAGTTCTCTACCAACCCCTCGATAGCACAACACAATCCCTTCCTTCACACAGGAGAAAATGATTCTCTGCATAGCTCCGATGACTGTTTTCCCCCCTAAAGAAATCTCAGAGGGCTAGCGCACTATTCCACTGGTCATCACAACTCATCAGAACCAATGAAGGATATTGCTTATGAGTAGGGCCAGGACCATGTGACATAATATGGAAAACCTGGTCGCCCTATTCATAATCAATGCGCTTCAGAAAGGTATTGAGTAGGACCAGAGCGGGAGTTTCTTTTTAGGTCCATGTGACCTCATTCTGATTGAGACCAAGATGGCTGAAACGTCAACAATGTTTTCACTTCAAGAGCCAGAACTGCTCCTGTTTGCCAACCCATGTGACCTAACCAGAAAATACTCTTGGCCCTACTCATAAACAACACTTTCAGAAAGGGCGAGCAGAACCTAAATCCTTGACTTACGCTGGTGCCAGACTTCATGGGATTGCCCAGGTCACAGCTGAGGTAGCGGGTCTGGTTCTCAGCCTCGTAGCTACAGGTCAGCTGGGTCAGGCTCTGGGTGAGAAAGAAGAGAAAATATTTTGAAATTAGAACACAATAGAGAAGAAAGATATTTACAATCTATAGACTCATTTTATCATTTCATCCTTATGTAAATAGGCTGCTCTCAATTAGCTCAAATCTATTTTGCAAGATGACGTGTTAAAGATGGCAGCAGTCAGCAACATTATACAACGTTTCATAGCTCAAGAACATTTGGTTCCACTTAAAGTTTTCATAACTTCCATAACAGTCCTCCCAATAAATCTATCATTGTAAGTCTTATAAGCCAATAGACTGGGAGCCTCCATATCTAATAGAAATGCTGGGGTGAGCTGAATGTTTAGTATTTGCTCTCACCTCGTTATTGCGAGCTATACCGCTGTAGTCTGCTTCAGGAGGTAACACCACATACAGTTCAGCCTCATAGGCCCCACCTTCACCTTCGTTCCGCGCGTTGAAAGTCAAGGTCAGCAAGTTGTCGTCACCTAGGTACACTTCCTTCCTGTCCCTGATGGACCAACAAAACCAGAAATGGATTACTAATAGGGTCAGAGGTCAGGTCAAGAGGTGTCGGGTCTCTGAGGGTAAATAAGCACAGAGAGGTGGGAGAGAGAACTGTTAAAGCTTTGTGTACAGTTCAGATAGTAGTTGGCAATAGCAGTCTGGCCACTAACATGTTTTGTTGCTACAGCCTGATACTTACGTGCTTTCTCTTCCTCTTCCCTGTTCAGGCTTTCTGCTCTACATATCAGGCTGATTTAGAGCCGGGATTCAGAACGGGACACAGCCCAAAGCACATAGATTAATCTCAGGAAATTCCCTCCCCCTCCCCCTGACCCCCTTCCCTCCCCCTGCATCCCCCTCACACAAAACGTTTCCAATGTAGCAGTAAAGTCATACATGCACAGACTAGGACTTTAAAACATCTCCCCCTTCCCCTCGATCTCTTCCTCCAGCTCTCTCCCTCTCTGAACACAATGAGAGAGGAAAACCATACAAGGGCCACACAGACGCTTCTAATTACAGCTGAACTCATAAAACCAGGCAGAGAGGAAGCAACATGGACCATATTTCAAACACTGATCTTCTGCTGGCCAGTCAGCCAGCCAGCCTAGTCCTACAGCCAGTCTAGTCAGCCTCCTACAGTCAGCCAGCCTAGTCAGCCTCCTACAGCCAGACAGCCTTGTCAGCCTCCTACAGCCAAACAGCCTAGTCAGCCTCCTACAGCCAAACAGCCTAGTCAGCCTCCTACAGCCAGACAGCCTAGTCAGCCTCCTACAGTCAAACAGCCTAGTCAGCCTCCTACAGTCTGACAGCCTAGTCAGCCTCCTACAGCCAGCCAGCCTCCTACAGCCAGCCAGCCTCCCACAGCCAGCCAGCCTAGTCAGCCTCCTACAGTCAGCCAGCCTAGTCAGCCTCCTACAGTCAGCCAGCCTAGTCAGCCTGGTCAGCATCCTACAGTCAGACAGCCTAGTCAGCCTCCTACAGCCAGACAGCCTAGTCAGCCTCCTATAGCCAAACAGCCTAGTCAGCCTCCTACAGCCAAACAGCCTAGTCAGCCTCCTACAGTCAGACAGCCTAGTCAGCCTCTTACAGTCAGACAGCCTAGTCAGCCTCATACAGCCAGCCAGCCTAGTCAGCCTCCTACAGCCAGCCAGTCTAGTCAGCCTCCTACAGCCAGCCAGTCTAGTCAGCCTCCTACAGCCAGCCAGTCTAGTTAGCCTTCTACAGTCAGATAGCCTAGTCAGCCTCCTACAGTCAGATAGCCTCCTACAGTCAGATAGCCTAGTCAGCCTCCTACAGTCAGATAGCCTAGTCAGCCTCCTACAGTCAGATAGCCTAGTCAGCCTCCTACAGTCAGATAGCCTAGTCAGCCTCCTACAGTCAGATAGCCTAGTCAGCTTCCTAAAGTCAGACAGCCTAGTCAGCCTCTTACAGTCAGACAGCCTAATCAGCCTCCGACAGCCTAGTCATCCTCCTACAGCCAGACAGCCTAGTCAGCCTCCTACAGCCAGACAGCCTAGTCAGCCTCCTACAGCCAGACAGCCTAGTCAGCCTCCTACAGCCAGACAGCCTAGTCAGCCTCCTACAGCCAGACAGCCGAGTCAGCCTCCTACAGCCAGACAGCCGAGTCAGCCTCCTACAGCCAAACAGCCTAGTCAGCCTCCTACAGCCAGACGGCCGAGTCAGCCTCCTACAGCCAGACAGCCTAGTCAGCCTCCTACAGTCAGACAGCCTAGTCAGCCTCCTACAGCCAAACAGCCTAGTCAGCCTCCTACAGCCAGACAGCCTAGTCAGCCTCCTACAGCCAGACAGCCTAGTCAGCCTCCTACAGCCAGACAGCCTAGTCAGCCTCCTACAGCCAGACAGCCTAGTCAGCCTCCTACAGCCAGACAGGCTAGTCAGCCTCCTACAGCCAGACAGCCTAGTCAGCCTCCTACAGCCAGACAGGCTAGTCAGCCTCCTACAGCCAGACAACCTAGTCAGCCTCCTACAGCCAGCCTAGTCAGCCTCCTACTCCGTGCTGCTGCTCCAGTTTCAACTGTTCTGCCTGCGGCTATGGAATCCTGACCTGTTCACCGGACGTGCTACCTGACCCAGACCTGCTGTTTTCAACTCTCTAGAGACAGCAGGAGTGGTAGAGATACTCTTAATGATCGGCTATGAAAAGCCAACTGACATTTACTCCTGAGCTGCACCCTCGACAACTACTGTGATTATTATTATTTGACCATGCTGGTCATTTATGAACATTTGAACATCTTGGCCATGTTTTGTTATAATCTCCAGAAGAGGACTGGCCACCCCTCATAGCCTGGTTCCTGTCTAGGTTTCTTCCTAGGTTTTGGCCTTTCTAGGGAGTTTTTCCTAGCCACCGTGCTTCTACACCTGCATTGCTTGCTGTTTGGGGTTTTAGAGTGGGTTTCTGTACAGCACTTTGAGATATCAGCTGATGTACGAAGGGCTATATAAATACATTTGATTTGATCCTACAGTCAGCCAGCCTAGTCAGCCTCCTACAGCCAGCCTAGTCAGCCTCCTACAGCCAGCCTAGTCAGCCTCCTACAGCCAGCCTAGTCAGCCTCCTACAGCCAGCCAGCCTCCTACAGCCAGCCAGCCTCTTACAGCCAGCCTCCTACAGCCAGCCAAGTCAGACTAAAACAGCCAGCCAGCCTAGTCAGACTCCAACAGCCAGGGACACTTCTTGAAAGTCCAATATCTTGAAAACTTGACTGCTGACATACAAAACAGTTTGGGACTGTATCAAGTGGACTAATGAAAAAAAATCCTAAATAGTTTGAGTGGATTTTCCCTTTAAAGAAAACAAAGGGCTAACATTGAAAGAACCCATAAAAAACAAAAACCTTTCCCCTGGGGCATTTGTGGAACAGGTTGTGTGCCTTGGCAGGAAAACAGTAGAAATATCAACTACAGGAATGAAGGATATGTCTCGGAATACATTGCTGGGAATTTTATAATTGACCCTTTGCCCCAAGCTACTATTATACAAATTATTGAAATAAATGCAGCACTATCATCTAACTGCCAAAGACAGTTAATGCATTATGATTTTCCTCAACTGAACTCACTATCGCCCTGTAGCACTCACTTCTGTCATCATGAAGTGCAATGAGAGGCTAGTTAAGGATCATATCACCTCTACCTTACATGACATTCTAGACCCACTTCAATTTACTTACCGCCCCAATAGAACCGCAGACCATGCAATCGCCATTGGACTGCACACTGCCCTATCCCATCTGGACAAGAGGAATACCTATGTAAGAATGCTGTTCATTGACTATAACTCAGCCTTCAACACCATAGTGGCCTCCAAGCTTATCATCAAACTCAGGGCTCTGGGTCTTAACCCCGCCCTATGCAACTTCCTGACAGGCCGCCCCCAGATGGTGAAGGTAGGAAACAACACCTCCACTTCACTGATCCTCAACACAGGGGCCCAACAAGGGTGTGTGCTCAGCCCCCTCCTGTACTCCCTGTTCACCCATGACTGCGTGGCCATGGATGTCTCCAACTCAATCATCAAGTTTGCAGACAACACAACAGCAGTAGGCCTGATTACCAACAATGATAAGACAGCCTACAGGGAGGAGGTGAGGGCCCTGGCGGACTGGTGCCAGGAGAATAACCTCTCCATCAACGTCAACAAAACGAAGGAGCTGATCATGGACTTCAGGAAACAGCAGAGGGAGCATGCCCCTATCCACATTGACGGGACCGCAGTGGAGAAGGTGAAAAGCTTCAAGTTCCTCTGCGTACACATCACTGACGATCTGAAATGGTCCCCCCACACAGACAGTGTGGTGAAGAAGGCGCAACAGCACCTCTTCAACCTCAGGAGGCTGAAGAAATTTGGCTTGGCCCCTAAAACCCTCACAAACTTTTATAGATGCACAATTGAGAGCATCCTGTCGGGCTGTATCACCGCCTGGTACGGCAACTGCACTGCCACAACCGCAGGGCTCTCCAGTGGGTGGTGTCGTCTGCCCAACACAGCGCTCTCCAGTGGGTGGTGTCGTCTGCCCAACACAGGGCTCTCCAGTGGGTGTGTCGTCTGCCCAACACAGGGCTCTCCAGTGGGTGTGTCGTCTGCCCAACACAGGGCTCTCCAGTGGGTGGTGTCGTCTGCCCAACACAGCGCTCTCCAGTGGGTGGTGTCGTCTGCCCAACACAGGGCTCTCCAGTGGGTGGTGTCGTCTGCCCAACACAGCGCTCTCCAGTGGGTGGTGTCGTCTGCCCAACACAGGGCTCTCCAGTGGGTGGTGTCGTCTGCCCAACACAGGGCTCTCCAGTGGGTGGTGTCGTCTGCCCAACACAGGGCTCTCCAGTGGGTGTGTCGTCTGCCCAACCGCAGGGCTCTCCAGTGGGTGGTGTCGTCTGCCCAACACAGGGCTCTCCAGTGGGTGGTGTCGTCTGCCCAACACAGGGCTCTCCAGTGGGTGGTGTCGTCTGCCCAACACAGGGCTCTCCAGTGGGTGTGTCGTCTGCCCAACACAGGGCTCTCCAGTGGGTGGTGTCGTCTGCCCAACACAGCGCTCTCCAGTGGGTGGTGTCGTCTGCCCAACACAGGGCTCTCCAGTGGGTGTGTCGTCTGCCCAACACAGGGCTCTCCAGTGGGTGGTGTCGTCTGCCCAACACAGGGCTCTCCGGTGGGTGGTGTCGTCTGCCCAACACAGGGCTCTCCAGTGGGTGGTGTCGTCTGCCCAACACAGGGCTCTCCAGTGGGTGTGTCGTCTACCCAACACAGGGCTCTCCAGTGGGTGGTGTCGTCTGCCCAACCTCAGGGCTCTCCAGTGGGTGGTGTCATCTGCCCAACACAGGGCTCTCCAGTGGGTGGTGTCATCTGCCCAACACAGGGCTCTCCAGTGGGTGGTGTCATCTGCCCAACACATCACCGGAGGCACACTACCTGCCCTCCAGGACACCTACATCACCTGATGTCACAGGACATCAACCACCCGAGCCACTGCCTGTTCACCCTGCTATCATCCAGAAGGCAAGGTCAGTACAGGTGCATCAAAGCTGGGACCGAGAGACTGAAAATCAGCTTCTATCTCAAGGCCATCAGACTGTTAAATAGCCATCACTAGCCGGCTATCACCTGCTTACTCAACCCTGCACCTTAGAGGCTGCTGCCTTATATACATAAACATGGAATCACTGGTCACTTTAATAGACAGTTGAATAATGTTTACATACTGCTTTACTCATTCATATGTATATACTATATTCTATTCTACTGTATTTTTTTCAATGCCACTCTGATATTGCTCATCCTAATATTTATATTTTTCTTAATTCCATTATTTTACTTTTATATTTGTATATATTGTTGTGAATTGTTAGATATTACTCCACCGTTGGAGCTAGGAACACAAGCATTTCACTACACCCGCAATAACATCTGTTAAATATGTGTACGTGACCAATCAAATTTGATAAAATTTTTATGAAAACTCATAATTACTTAAATGGACTTTTTTATGTGATAGAAGACCAATGACGAATTGAAAGAGCAAAGAAATATAGAAATCTAAATTGTCCTGACCTTAGTTCTTTTTTTAGGTCTTTGTTTAAGTTTGGTCAGGGCCTGGGGTGGGCATTCTATGTTTTTGTTCTGTGTTTTGTATTTCTACTTTTGGCCTGGTATGGTTCCCAATCAGAGGCAGCTGTCAATCGTTGTCTCTGATTGAGAACCATACTTAGGCAGCCTGCTTTCACACTATGATTGGTGGGTAGTTGTTTTCTGTCTTTGTATGTAGTTTACCAGACGGAACTGTTTCGGTTGTTCTTTTGTTACTTTGTATTTTTAGTGTTCAGTGCTATTGATTAAAATTACGAACACTTACCACGCTGCATATTGGTCCGGTCCTTCCTATTCCTCATCAGAAGAGGAAGACAACCGTTACAAAAATGATAGGTCAGAAAGAGAGCAAGAGAGGGGGGGTGGCAAAATGCCCACAGATCAAAGTGTGTCGATACTCTGAATACTACTTCAAACGATTCGAGAGGGAGGCTGGTACTGGTTGGCACACCTACAACTCCCTCCCCAGTCCACATACGTTCCAACAAATCTGTTCCATCGCACCTGTCTTTCCCCCCCCCCACCAACTTGACAGCCAATCCCTGTCCCTGTAGACCAGCACTCCTTCCTGTTTTCAAAGCAAAGTAGTATCCTCTGCTAGGGGAGCATTGTAGGGCTATTAACAGACTGGCTAAACTAAACAAACGGGTGGAGCACGACACAGCTTTACTTACCCATCAAAACAACAACAAGGCCGACTCATCTGCATAGTGGGGTGAAGAGTTCACTTACTACAACTTGGCTCACAGTTGACCATACATAGCTATATTCTCCTGATCCAGTGGATGTCCTGAGCCGTGTATGGTCTAGGACTTATAGAGAAGGAAATGAAGGGACTAACTCACCCGTGCACCGCCAGCTTTAAGTCGGGAACACAGATGTTGTCTTCTCCACAGTCCAGCAGAATCTGGGCCTAAAGGAGGGAAGAATATGAGACGAACACATTAAACAATGACAGAGCTTATACATGATCACACAGGCCCCTTTAAAATTAAACCTACACTTCTTTCAATTAGAATTCACACAGAGAATTAGACACACTTTGCTTTGATGGTAAACATACAATAGAGTGACTGTAGCGGGACGGGACATGGAGGAATATATTCCAGTCCAACCCTCAACCGCCCACGAGTAGAGAGTCATCACTAAAGACCAGACACCTGTAATAATCCTGTTAACAGTCCTCTCTCCCGGGGAAGGTTATAGACTGTATGACTGTGTGATGACACAAATAACACTAATTCAGCCCCGTGTCTGACTTCACTTCCCTTTTGAGGGAAATGGCTCAATAAGAAGGCAGGAGAAGCTCAAGATCACGTCTGACTGTGTGATCAAAACCCCTCTTTTAAACCCTCTCTCTGGCCTGGGACACAGAGGCACAATATTTGGAGGGAAACCCTCCCGCTCAGCAGTGACTACCATCCCCCAGTTTCACACCTCTGGTCCTGGCTACTACGTTGGGCCCTTCCAGAACACTCTCCCCTGGCTAGAGTCATATGACCTGGACAGCCAGTCACAGGCTGTACCTGGTGGGGATCTCAAACCGCCAACACAGTCTGTGCTTTCGTCTGTGACACAGCGGTGCAGAGACAGGTCAGAAGAACTCTGCACCACCTCAACTCATTTCTGTACCTTCTACATGGACAATCCTGCCTCTAGACATTCCCAAGCGGTATTAGTGCATCTTTGACAATAAAACCACTGTACACTATTCACCACAACACGTCCAGTAGTCTATCCTCCTCCTTGTTTGCAGTGCGTGTCTGATTCGGCTCCAAACTTCGGCTTGCCTCTAGAAAAACGTTTGTGTTCTCGACAGCCGAAAAAACACTCACTGAGGTCCAAAGCGTCACAAAACGTTGACATAATATGTGCACAAACTCTTCGGAACTGTTTCAGCTGGGAATCATGCCGACGCCTTTAGGCCAGGGTGATCTTGAGACCTAGACGCTACGGTAGAATGACCAGAAAGACATGAACTAAGCAGGAAAGGGTGCAATAACCACTGAACATGTGTGTGTGTGTAGCAGGCTTAGCGTAGGTAATGGTCTCCCTGTGTGATTCCATCACAGTGTGATGATCATGATGCTTTAGTTGACAATGAGGATAATAAATATCAGTTGAGGGAGATTAGAAAGAGCTCAGTGCCTCCCCTGTCATTACACAGCCAGGGGTTTGAATTAAGGGAAAGCAGGGTAACCATAGTAACCTCCAGCTCACTCTGCCCCCTCCCTCAGTGAGTGCTGCATGGCCCACAGTCGGAGAAAGAGTTACAGGTTCCTATCCTCGCTGAAGCTAAGAAATATCAACTGACAGTGCCTCGGCTTCACGGCAACATGTGGAGCACATTACAGAGAAACTCTGAAACTACACAGAGGCATCAGTGAGCGCTCGCTCGGCAACCAGAGGGTGTGAGAACCGGGGTAAACCACAACTGCCCAGTACATACGATGCCATAGTGAAATCCATAATAAAACATGGTGCATGTGATTAAATCCAGACGGTAGTCAGTAATCACCCCCTACACGGTGTTACATTCACAATTGGTATCCATGATTAATGAAATATGTCAGCAGCTTTACACTACTAACCCCCCCATACATCATAGACACACATGGGTTATTCGAGCCCCACTCTGAAGTTCAGTTTCAGTACTACAACATAATTTTTAGAGTTGAGTATTTAGATGTAGTGTAAGTACAACACAGCCGATCTGATGAGGCCCCGGCAGCTTTGATACAACAAGGAGACACCAATGACAGGGCTCAGTCCTGCCCTGCTCAGAGTGAGAGAGGGAGAAATGCAGAGGGGGAGAGAGGCTGCGGTTACTGTGTCTGGCTGCGTGGAAAGTAATCCACGGAGACTCTGTGCCACAAAACGTTCAAAACCCAGACAGATCATTTCAAGTCATCAGTCTTAAGTTATTTTATTTTATATTAAGTTGAGACTCAGGTCATCAAATTTGTTACTTGAGTCAGTGTCCACATTTGTGCCATATGGTCCAGCATGCCACAGCTGAAGGCAGGCAGCCCACACGTTGAGCCCTGCTCACGTCTTTCTCCCTCTCTTTGCCTGCCAGGAGAAAACTGGAAAAATTCAGACAAATCTACACCAGATGGCACATGGCCTGTGTGCTGCGAGCAAAGCACCGCATTGGCCCTACCCAGAATCTATTATCTATATCTATTAACCCTGTGTGTCTGACTGTGCACCCCTCAGTCGGAACATGACTTACTGTATCAACCGTTACACCGCCTAGCTGGGCTGAAAGCTGCTATTCCTGGAGGGGCAGTCAAACTCTAACTCTCTCTCCACCATAGTGTGCACATGCCTCAAATTTCTTCTGTTGAAAACTGCTTTCCAGACCCTCTGGTCCCCTTCCCAGCAGAGCGGTTTGGAAATCAACAAGGAGAGCAGCCTGAGTCGTTCCGAGGGTGTGTGTGGGGGAGAGGGAAGGAAGGGGGAGGTCTGGTCAAGGTGAAAACATTACCATCACCTCTGAGTGAGTGAATGGATTTCCAGCCACGTCTTCACTAAGACTTGTTCATTAAAACATGTGCAGTGTTCTACCACCAGAGATACTGGTGGCTCAGAGGAGTCCTCCAGGGTTGGAGTGCTGCGCTGGGGGTCAGACAGAAGGGCGGGAGGGTGTGCTGGAGGTCAGGAGTGCTGCGAGGGTGATGGCTGGGGGTCAGTGGTGCTGTGGGGTTGTTGTGCTGGGGGTCAGTGGTGCTGGGGGTCAGCAGTGCTGTGGGGGTGCTAAGGGCTGGGGCGGTCATAGTTAGACGGGGGGTGTATTGAAGTACCTTCTGCTCGATGAGCTCGGTGGTCTTGTAGTTAAGGATGGGTCTGAGGCCATGGGAGTCAAACGCTGCCTGAGGATCCAGACTGAAGTTGAGGGAGATGTAGATGGAGGAGAGCTTATCTCTGAACTCCTTGTCATCCTGCAGTCAGATAGAGAGACAGAGACAGAGGCAGAGACAGAGGCAGATAGATAGAGAGAGAGAGAGATAGACAGAGAGAGAGAGAGAGAGAGAGAGAGAGAGAGATAGACAGAGAGAGAGAGAGAGAGAGAGAGACAGATAGACAGAGAGAGAGAGAGAGAGAGAGAGAGAGAGACAGATACACAGAGAGACAGAGACAGATAGAGAGACAGATAGAGAGACAGATAGAGAGTGATGGAGACAGATACAGAGACAGATAGAGAGACAGAGAGAGAAAGAGACAGATGGAGAGAGACAGAGAGATAGAGAGGGTTTATCAGTGTGAGTGAGTGAGTGAGTGAGTGAGTGAGTGAGTGAGTGAGTGAGTGAGTGAGTGAGTGAGTGAGTGAGTGAGTGAGTGAGTGAGTGAGTGAGTGAGTGAGTGAGTGAGTGAGTGAGTGAGTGAGTGAGTGAGTGAGTGAGTGAGTGTCTGTGTCCATGGGGCCGAGACTTTATTTAAAACATTTTTTAAATCATTGTTATTATTATTTTGTATTTTTTGTGTGTTTTTTAGGAGTTAGATCAGCTTTAATATTGCAGATAGATTGTAGCTTCCATCAATGTAATTGTCTGCATCACTTCCAATCCCACATATATATTTTTGCAAATATATATGTATATACATATACATATAAGTACATATTTTATTTGTATTTTTATTTTATTTATTACCCTCCAACCCTACCACCCCTCACCCAATTGGAGCAAACTAGTGAACAACAATGCTTAGGCCTGTATTTCCAGCTTATACATACTACACACATAGTACATATATTTTATGGACACAGTCTACTTTACAATAGTTTGATTTAGTTTATTTTTAACTCTTGTCCTTCCTCTACCCTCAACCTGTCCCATATATTTCTGAATGTCCATCCAGTTTGATTTCTATTTGCCATATATTTCAATCTGTGCTCTTTCCAAAATGTTCTTAACCTACATGTATAGGTTTTGAGGACACAGTATGTTTTACATGAGTTATCTTGCTGTTATTAATCTCTTAACACCATCCATATTGGCTTTCTATTTGCCATATATTTTTCAATGGTGCATTAAATTCATTAAAAAGATGTTATCTTATTAACACCTTGTTCTAGCTAGCTATTTGTGTAGGTAGCTATCAAGTAAACACAACTTTTGCTTCACAAAAGTTCTGAACCTTCCTATTCTCATTGTTTCTACAGATTGTATATTGAAAATAAACATTTTTGCTAAAAGTATTATTATATTATTGATCGATTGACTATGACTTTTCAGTTCGCCCAGTAGTGTTATCTGTGACCAGAAACAAGCTACATATGGACAATACCAAAACAAGTGATCTAGTGATTCTGCCTCTTCGCAGCAAAAATCTACAGAGCTGGGAAGGTTGTCTCTCCCATATAAATTACATTATGTTGGTTGCAAGAATTCTGTATAATAATTTACATTGAAAAATTCTAAGTTTTGAATCTAGCATAGTTTTGCATATCAGTTCAAAAACCATGTTTATTTGTATTTTTTTATTTAACCTTTATTTAACCAGGCAAGTCCTGTAAAAACACAATCTTATTTTCAATGGCGGCCTACACCGGCCAAACCCGGACGACGCTGGGCCAATTGTGCGCGGCCCTACGGGACTCTCAATCACGGCCGATTGTGATACAGCCTTGATTCGAACCAGGGGGTCTGTAGTGACACCTCAAGCACTGAGACGCAGTGTCTTAGACTGCTGCACCAGACGGGAGCCCATGTGCCATGGAATCAGTACGTCAAAAATCTCTTCCCAACTATTTTGCAATCTATATGGCACGGCTGTCAATTATTTGGTCCTTAAATGAAACTGGTATACTTTTTTATTGATCACAATTTTCTTTAACCAATGATGGTCTTTAATGCTGGGCCGACAGACCAGTTCTTTCCTTTTCCCTTCCACTTTCCTCTTCCATTTTTGTGGTAACGGTGCAATTACTTGGTTGTAATTTTGGGTAGAGCACTTACCCTCAGGTAGATCTTGGTCTCGTGACACACACGCTCTCCGCTCCGCACCCTCACACTCCTCTGAAGCATTGCCTGCTGGGAGTCTACAAACAGAGCCCTCTTCACCCCTCCCTTCTGCATGTGTTTCAGATGGTCCAACTGCACCTCTACCAGGAAGCCTGGAACACACACACATACACACAATCATGAATGTGCTATTGTTTTACACACCATCACATTAAAACTAACTTGCATAATCTCAAGCGAATAGAGAATCCAGACTATGTAGTTTGTTTTACCATATGGCACCGTGACTATATGCATAGAGGGCTGATTAGTGGAATAATTGCTGGGGTTGTGTATGAACAAAGAGGAGCCTAGTGCTTTGATTTGAAATCATTAAAAGGATCAGAGCAGATATGGGGATTCTGGAAGCCTGACACTGCTCCTCACATCTTTGTCACAATACAATACAAAGCATCAGCAAAGTCATTCAACATACACAACGTTGTGTGCACATCTGATATTCGTGTGCAATTGAGAGTTTGTAATATGGTATTGTAGGTTATCCGGACCAGATGTGGACAGTCGGCTCACCTAGGTTGTCTGGTAGGTACTTCCCATTGGCAGAGAGGCAGAAACTCAGGTTGACACTGTTTAGAACAGAGGAGAGACATAACAGAGACACGATAAGGGAAGCATTCCTGGCACAAACATGCAAACAGCATACATGGAAACGCACAGACTTCTCACTCATTCACTCTCTTCCTCCCATACTTGCTCTTCCTCTCAAATCCGCCTTCAGATATCTAACAAGACAAGCCAAGTGGTATAATGGGTAACACTGTATGATATGAAGGAATGGCTAGTCATATGGGTAATGTTAGGAAAGGCATCTCTATGGTGTAGCCAGCCAAGTTAATAACGTGGCGTGTCCCCCCCATCCTCAGCTCTCCAGCCTGGAATGGCTGAGTTAAAGAGGGTGAAATTGAACATCATCTCATGTATCCCCACAGACAGGACAGCCAATCAGTGTCTGTATGTGTACGGGCTCAGAGCTCTCTCTCTCTCCCATGACATCAGTCACAGATTCCAACAGTCCGCAACGCAATCCCAAGCCCTTTACAACCAAACCCTCACTGACTGGAAAGAAAGAGCGAGGCGGCGATGGGGGAAAAAAGGGAGCGAAACAGAGTTAGTGTTGACAGAATACAAGGGAAGGAAGAAATAAAAGAGAATGAAATATACACCCTCTTTCTGTATCTATCTAGGAGAAACCCCTCTGTTGTGCTCCTGTGTCTGTGTTTGTGTAGGAGTGTGTGCCTGTGTTTGTGTCTGTGTCTGTGTAGGAGTGTGTGCCTGTGTCTGTGTCTGTGTAGGGTGTGTGCCTGTGTCTGTGTCTGTGTCTGTGTAGGAGTGTGTGCCTGTGTCTGTGTCTGTGTCTGTGTAGGAGTGTGTGCCTGTGCCTGTGTCTGTGTAGGAGTGTGTGCCTGTGCCTGTGTCTGTGTCTGTGTAGGAGTGTGTGCCTGTGCCTGTGCCTGTGTCTGTGTCTGTGTCTGTGTAGGAGTGTGTGCCTGTGCCTGTGTCTGTGTAGGAGTGTGTGCCTGTGTCTGTGTCTGTGTCTGTGTAGGAGTGTGTGCCTGTGTCTGTGTCTGTGTCTGTGTAGGAGTGTGTGCCTGTGTCTGTGTCTGTGTAGGAGTGTGTGCCTGTGCCTGTGTCTGTGTCTGTGTAGGAGTGTGTGCCTGTGTCTGTGTCTGTGTCTGTGTAGGAGTGTGTGCCTGTGTCTGTGTCTGTGTCTGTGTAGGAGTGTGTGCCTGTGTTTGTGTCTGTGTCTGTGTAGGAGTGTGTGCCTGTGCCTGTGCCTGTGCCTGTGTCTGTGTCTGTGTAGGAGTGTGTGCCTGTGCCTGTGTCTGTGTAGGAGTGTGTGCCTGTGTCTGTGTCTGTGTCTGTGTAGGAGTGTGTGCCTGTGTCTGTGTCTGTGTCTGTGTAGGAGTGTGTGCCTGTGCCTGTGTATGTGTAGGAGTGTGTGCCTGTGCCTGTGCCTGTGTCTGTGTAGGAGTGTGTGCCTGTGTCTGTGTCTGTGTCTGTGTAGGAGTGTGTGCCTGTGTCTGTGTCTGTGTCTGTGTAGGAGTGTGTGCCTGTGTTTGTGTCTGTGTCTGTGTAGGAGTGTGTGCCTGTGCCTGTGTCTGTGTTTGTGTAGGAGTGTGTGCCTGTGCCTGTGTCTGTGTCTGTGTAGGAGTGTGTGCCTGTGCCTGTGTCTGTGTAGGAGTGTGTGCCTGTGTCTGTGTCTGTGTAGGAGTGTGTGCCTGTGCCTGTGTCTGTGTCTGTGTAGGAGTGTGTGCCTGTGCCTGTGTCTGTGTCTGTGTAGGAGTGTGTGCCTGTGCCTGTGTCTGTGTCGGAGTGTGTGCCTGTGCCTGTGTCTGTGTCTGTGTAGGAGTGTGTGCCTGTGCCTGTGTCTGTGTTTGTGTAGGAGTGTGTGCCTGTGCCTGTGTCTGTGTAGGAGTGTGTGCCTGTGCCTGTGTCTGTGTAGGAGTGTGTGCCTGTGCCTGTGCCTGTGCCTGTGCCTGTGCAGGAGTGTGTGCCTGTGCCTGTGTCTGTGTAGGAGTGTGTGCCTGTGCCTGTGTCTGTGTAGGAGTGTGTGCCTGTGCCTGTGCCTGTGTCTGTGTCTGTGTAGGCGTGTGTGCCTGTGCCTGTGTCTGTGTAAGAGTGTGTGCCTGTGTGTGTGTCTGTGTTTGTGTAGGAGTGTGTGCCTGTGCCTGTGCCTGTGTCTGTGTTGAGAGTGTGCACCTGTGTCTGTGTCTGGGTTTGTGTAGGAGTGTGTGCCTGTGCCTGTGTCTGGGTTTGTGTAGGAGTGTGTGCCTGTGCCTGTGTCTGGGTTTGTGTAGGAGTGTGTGCCTGTGCCTGTGTCTGGGTTTGTGTATGAGTGTGTGCCTGTGCCTGTGTCTGGGTTTGTGTAGGAGTGTGTGCCTGTGCCTGTGTCTGGGTTTGTGTATGAGTGTGTGCCTGTGCCTGTGTCTGGGTTTGTGTAGGAGTGTGTGCCTGTGCCTGTGTCTGTGTAGGAGTGTGTGCCTGTGCCTGTGTCTGGGTTTGTGTATGAGTGTGTGCCTGCGCCTGTGTCTGTGTAGGAGTGTGTGCCTGTGCCTGTGTCTGTGTAGGAGTGTGTGCCTGTGCTTGTGTCTGTGTAGGAGTGTGTGCCTGTGCCTGTGCCTGTGTCTGTGTAGGAGTGTGTGCCTGTGCCTGTGCCTGTGTCTGTGTCTGTGTAGGAGTGTGTCCCTGCACAGGAGCATCTCCACATCCTGATGCTTCCCAGCTGTGTTCCAACACCAAACAATAACTCATTCAAAAGCAGCTGGCAAACTTCCCGACCCCTCCTTCCCTCCATCTCCCCCTCTATCCCTCCTTCCCTCCACCCCCACCTGCATCCCACCATCACCTGGCAATGCAGGGGGGGAAGCAGCAGACACACCAACACAGTGTCAAGCATGTTGGGCAGCACAGCCAGAGATCAGAGAAACGCTGTTCTGTTCTGTATCGGCTCCCTGTACCATGCTGCATATTCACTGCTCCTCTCGAAGAAACAGTATCTGTTATGAAGTTGCTATAACAACAGGTCACCACCACCACCAGATAAGCCTGACTGTCTCCCAAATAAATAACATGATTAGTCTTGTGGAGTGATACAGTATGTCCTCAAAGGGACTTCCTGTCTAATTACAAATGAGAGCTAGTTTTGAGGAACTCCTTCCTGTTGTGCCGAATGTCAATCGAGCAGCAGTTAGACAACAACACCCTTAGATAATGGAGTCTGCACCTGTATTCACAAACTGTCTAAGAGTAGGAGTTGCTGATCTAGGATCAATTTACACTTTTGAAAAAGATAACATGAACAGGGAGACCTGATCCTTGATCAGCACTCAGGACCTGGAGACGAGACAATTACTCAACATGACACAGGTATGATGCAGTTCTTACCAGGAGACAGATATGATGCAGTTCTTACCAGGAGACAGGTATGATGCAGTTCTTACCAGGAGACAGGTATGATGCAGTGTTTACCAGGATACAGGTATGATGCAGTGTTTACCAGGAGACAGGTATGATGCAGTACTTACCAGGAGACAGATATGATGCAGTGTTTACCAGGATACAGGTATGATGCAGTGTTTACCAGGAGACAGATATGATGCAGTGTTTACCAGGATACAGGTATGATGCAGTGTTTACCAGGAGACAGGTATGATGCAGTACTTACCAGGAGACAGGTATGATGCAGTGTTTACCAGGAGACAGGTATGATGCAGTACTTACCAGGAGACAGGTATGATGCAGTGTTTACCAGGAGACAGATATGATGCAGTACTTACCAGGAGACAGGTATGATGCAGTGTTTACCAGGAGACAGATATGATGCAGTGTTTACCAGGAGACAGATATGATGCAGTACTTACCAGGAGACAGGTATGATGCAGTGTTTACCAGGAGACAGATATGATGCAGTGCTCAACATGACACAGGTATGATGCAGTACTTACCATGAGACAGATATGATGCAGTACTTACCAGGAGACAGGTATGATGCAGTGTTTACCAGGAGACAGATATGATGCAGTGCTCAACATGACACAGGTATGATGCAGTGCTTACCAAGAGACAGATATGATGCAGTGCTCAACATGACACAGGTATGATGCAGTGCTTACCAGGAGACTGAACAACTCTTCTCCTCGGGGTTGATCATTGTGGGATAGATGGTCAGGGAGGCGCTGGTGTTGACGATGGGCCGGGATCTGTAGTACATTAGATGGGAGCAGAGGCTGAAGTTACATATGATAGAGGCAGACCTTTGGGCTGAAGTTACATATGGGATAGATGGCAGACCTGGTGTTTGGGCTGAAGTTACATATGGTAGAGGCAGACCTTTGGGCTGAAGTTACATATGATAGAGGCAGACCTTTGGCCTGAAGTTACATATGATAGAGGCAGACCTTTGGGCTGAAGTTACATATGATAGAGGCAGACCTTTGGGCTGAAGTTACATATGATAGAGGCAGACCTTTGGCCTGAAGTTACATATGATAGAGGCAGACCTTTGGCCTGAAGTTACATATGATAGAGGCAGACCTTTGGGCTGAAGTTACATATGATAGAGGCAGACCTTTGAGCTGAAGTTACATATGATAGAGGCAGACCTTTGGCCTGAAGTTACATATGATAGAGGCAGACCTTTGGCCTGAAGTTACATATGATAGAGGCAGACCTTTGAGCTGAAGTTACATATGATAGAGGCAGACCTTTGAGCTGAAGTTACATATGATAGAGGCAGACCTTTGAGCCTGAAGTTACATATGATAGAGGCAGACCTTTGGCCTGAAGTTACATATGATAGAGGCAGACCTTTGGGCTGAAGTTACATATGGTAGAGGCAGAACTTTGGGTAAACCTCTTAACTCAACACTTTATTTATTTTTTAAACAATCCCTCAATAGTTTGACAGATAGAAGGTTATGAGTAAAATGAAATTACCTGTACAAAATCGCCTTGTCAACTCCGAAAGCACCAACAATAAGATCTGTTGTGAAAAGACATTTCTAGTTCATACACTACAAGTAAACAATAAGTACACAGTATAAGCACACTCAGAACTATGAGAGATGTTTTTTTAAATTCACTGGTCTTGTCATTCACCTGGGTAGCCATTCATGTCCTGATCCTTAGCACCTCGGAGTGAGAATCCAAAGCTGGCCGGCACTGTGCCTGAAGCCCATTGGCCAGCTATGACCTGAGAGGGTGTGTTCCTGAGCCCACCGGCGAATCCGTTGTAGATGAGAACCAATCCCTGCTGGTCCTCTCCACCGAAAGGACAGCTGATGGCCAAGTCTACCAATCAGAGAAGAGGAGAGAACAGGAGAAGACCGTGAGATCACTCAGAACTTTCCAGACTACTAGGACTTTGAATGAACTACATGAGACCAACAAAAGCGACATGTCGTAGTCTCAAAACCAATAACACACAAACGGTCCATAAGGGGGAAGGTTTCACTTTTCAATCAAATAATGCTTCTATCCCTTAAAGCCCCAGTATTACCACCACACCTCTCACCATTGTATCCGTCCAGGTTGAGGTCTCCCAGAGGTGCGATGGTGCTGCCAAACCTCCCAAACACCTGGGTCCCGGTCAGGTTGAGAGTTGGCTCCAGGTCCAGTGGTCCACGCTGCAGATAGAGGTACACACGTCCCACCTCCTCCAGACGGCCGTCTGACCCTCGGGTCATGTACATTGGAGCTCCCACCAACAGGTCAGACATGCTGAGGGGAGGAGAGAGAAACACACAGTCACAGACATATACATTGTACAGACTAATGTGGCAAATTCAGGAAGCTTTCCTCAAATTCCCAGGTTTTCGAGAAATCAGGGAATTTCTGGATTATTTTTTACAATTTCTCAACCCTAGTACAGACACAAAAGACACATTTCCCATAAAAGTAGTCATTGGCTCAGAAAACCTGTCTCACCACCACCCATATCATTAAAAAAGGTGAGAACGCCACTATGTCAGCTGTCTGAGAACCGACTCCTACTCATTCGTCATTACTGATGTTGACTGAGTTTTCCCATAACATTATTGGATAAATTAAATGTTGCTCATGGGCAAGAACATACTGTACAACAACGTTTCATTAGAATGTGATGTTTGACTCCTCGAGAACTCACCCGTCGTTATTGATGTCGGCTGTGGACACAGTATACCCAAAATAGGAGCCCATCTGAGAAAACATCAAGACATCATGTCACATTCCTACAACATCACTATCTATCTGAGGTCAAAACGGCTCAAAATAGAAAAGCTGCTTTTCAGCAAAGGGGCTTCTATAACATAAATTATAGTAAATCTACTTGAATTAAGAGAGATCCTGAAGAAGAGACTACTAACAGAGACAAAATGGTCAATGAAAATGATGGTGCTTGCATGGTCTAGCTTGAAGCTGTTAAGTTAGTCTTTTTTGTCATGTCTATATAATACATTTTTATCTGAAGTAGCAAAGACACAGAAAACGCTTAATTCCCAGACTCCCAGGGTAAGAAAATACATGTATGATTTTATTTATTCAGCTGAACCAATCAGCACCATTAAAAGGGGCTCACGCTATTTCCATTCCATTTGCAGAAAGGATCATGCTGCTCATTTGGAGAAAATTGCTTCTGCACTTTAACTTCAATAATTATGCTTTACAGCAAACCACAGATGGCTTGAAATCCAGTTAGCAGAGACTTGTAAAGGAAATTATTGTGCTTATATCATCAGTGTTCCAGTACACACTGACTCAGGAAATTAAGAGTTGCCACGAGAAACAGCTAGTTATGCAACCGCAGAGTCTGTCTGAAAAAAACTGTTTTGAGGTTTGTGGCTTACCTGTTCGCCAGTGTAGTTGAGCATGGACTTCAGATCAGTGCCATTTAAAACAGACACCTGCAGAGAGCAGACACACACACACAGAACACATGGTCAAAATCTCTGAGGTCCAACATATGTATAGTGTATTAGGCCTGTGTTACGATATTCCACTCAAAATGAGAGCGGTGATGAGGTTTTCTTACCAAACCATAGAGCATGACCCCTTTTGGGACCCCAGCCACAACATCTGAGAAGTGCACAGACAGGGGGAAAACAGAGAAAAAATTGAAGATTTAGGAGGGGAAATATCACAAAGATCACAGCTGTCTGGAACTCTGAGAATTCCAGCGATCGCAGTCTTTCCAGCTTAGTAGCGGGACAGAATTGTGTAGGTGAGTTCAGTTTGAGTTCACTTCAGGTATAGTAAACAATCTGAACCCTTTAATGGCTGTCTGATGTGCAGCCAGGCCTGTGGAAGTCTGCAGTACAGATGTCTTTACCTTCCACGTCATCTCCACTGAATTCCCCAACTGCAACAGAGTAACCTGCAAGGCCGCAAGAGAGAGCAGACATTAGTCATATGATATCAAGCATTCAGAACCTATACACCTCCACTACTCCTGAAGTGTAATCTATGGGTAAAGACATGTACTTTGCCCAACTTTGCATCTATCTGCCTTTTATCAGAGGTCAGAGGGTTAGGGGAATGTGTTGACGTTTCCAAATCATAGTTCTCAGACTCGAGTAGCCTACACAGGAAACCAGCATGTTTGGAAAGCAAGGGGATCACGAGAGTGATAGAATTACGAGAGAGGAAAGTCTTACCGTGGTAGCTGTCGTCATATTTGATCTGAGCCTGTCTGGTCTGGGTCTGTCCCTCCACAGACTGCATGAAGTACCCTGGATAGTAGGCCTTGATTATTTCCTCTTTGGCTGCTGAGATCACCTGACCTGAGGAGACACATGAAGCAGGAAACAGGGAGTAAATGGAAAGTTTCTCTCAGGTTTCACACACATAACTTCAGAATACTGCTACAACTTATTTGCTTGTGGTCCAGGGGGGTTGTCAGACCCTGTACCTTGCCAGAAGAAGCTGCCTGGTCCTCCAAGCACCACTTTCCCATCCTGAAAGCGAGAGAGCGAGAGCAACAGAGAGAGAGACAGAATCGTGAGAGAGATCATGTGTGTTTGCAATCCATAGTATTTGATAAACCTCTGGTACTGAACTGAGAGGAAGTGTTTAGGAGTGTTACCTTTGTGAAATCAGCACTGAATCCCCCCTGACAGTAGCCCTGACCACCCTGGTTAATGAATTCTGAAATAGAGGCAAAGGTTGATAAATCAGTTTTATACATGAATGTTTCTGATTTGAAAAAGCTCATTTAAAGATCCATAAATTGCCTCATATTAAACCAATACTTCAGAATGTAGATATTTCGGACATATTTTTAACCTTGATGTGATGACTCAACTGGGTATTTTGAACAGAACCAAGCCAGCCAGCCATTACCAGCAGTGGGGATACATTTGGTCAATACGGGATAACATAGTTGACTGCATCTGATAAAGGTACATTCTTTCCCCACAGCCAGTGTGTGATGTCACTGGAAGTGTTTCCTCAGTAGGGGTACTTGAGACTATACACATCCCTTCTGTTGTGGCCTTCAGGCGCAGCACTTAACCCCTGTCTAATAGCCTGCTGTGTGGACAGCTGCTGTGTCAGAGGTAGGCCACAGGAGTAACCTGTAGTGTAGGGTAGTTGGGTAGTGGGGTATTCGGTCGGCAGAGAAGAGCATTAGAAAATGGATGACGTCTTTGTGAAAAACCAAGAAGGATTACCTGTGCGACAGGGAGCATATTCCACAAACTTGGTGAAGTTCTTGACAGAGAGGTAGCAGGTTCCCGTGGTATCTGACTGGGGCTTTTCTGCTTTGGTTCTCCAGGAGTAGAGGGGGGGCACATGCCTATATGGGCGGGGGGGGGGGGGGGCAGAGGAGGGAGTTGTTTTTCAGGTACAACAACACCCTGTGTAACTCGATGGAGACCCAGAGAGAGAGGTTAATGTTACATCTGGAGAAAAGTCACAAATGTAACCAAATCCAGGTCACGTCCCTCACAATCATCAAAAGAAAAACGACAGTCGTCTCAACTTCAATGTCACAGGAGCACAAAACACTTCTCCTCTGAGAGACACAGTGGAGGGGAAAATTGTAAGAGAGTCACAACAACATGATAGACAAAGACCTTTAAGAAGTCTAAGACAAACTTGGAACAATGAATATATACAACCCCTTGACATGAACGCCAGACATCATAACAGTTGAGGGACTCTGGGCTATAGAGACCAACGTTGACAGTAAACTGACTTTCTCAACCTGGTCTCAGTCTCTGAGTGTCGTCTTACCAGAATGGTGTCTCCGTGGGAACGGATGGTGGCGCCGAACCACTGGTGGGACTTGACTTCAGCCTTGTAGTCTGTGCCACTGACAGTGACTATGCGGTCCCCTGGGAAGAAGACAAAACAACAACTCAACTGAGTGATGACTGAAAAAAGCTCCTAATGAAACATTGCAGTTCTTCTCTTGGAGGCTCCAGACAACGTCATCCAGACATCTGCTACTACAGGACTTACTTAGTGCATCATTAAACACAAACACACATCAAGTTTCTCATGAAGAACTTTCCAGAGAGAAACAGAGGAAAACTAGAAGGTATTTGGTGCTCACCAGAGCCTTATATTCCTCATTATGGCTCTGGTCCTCACTGTTCAGATGTCAACCTGAGTTCTCTGACTGGTCCAGCTCTGGGTGACCACACTGACCCTGACTCTGTTTGTCCACCTGGCCTGTAACCCAGAGCTCTACTCCATCGCTGTCTGAGACCCAAATGGCACCATACTCCCTATATAGTGCACTACTCTTGACCAGAGACATGCACTGTGTAGGGAATAGGGTGCCATTTAGGATTCAGCCTCTGTGACAGGACAGGACATGGCTGCAGGAGTCAGGTTCAAACAGGTTCAAACAGGACTTTTTATTGGCAAACTGATGCAACATCTGTGTTGCCATGGTGAGAAACAAAATCCAAACAAATCGGTTTATACAGTGTACATACCGTGAAACATCCTGTAACAAGTATTCTAAACGCTTGGAATTCGGACTACAAGACGTATCCAGTGGAACTTGTACCCAGCGACCGCACCCCAGCCCACTTCTTTTTTCCCACTAATATTCTCCAGCGCTAAACCACAAGTGTTGCAACAGAGCCATATCTATCTGTCGGGGAAGGGGGCCTGGTGGTGTGAGCCAGAGGTTGTGACCTGTGGATGTGAGGAAAGCAGGCTGTGTTTCAGCCTCCTCTGCAGGCTGTGTGTCAGCTCTGGGTGAGGGCCTGCTCTGCTCCATGTCTTGGTGGAAGGAAAGAAAGAAAGGGGGGGGACTGTGTCCAAGGAAAACAAACGCTCTGGCTCTGCTTCTTCCTAGCAACCTTTTAGGCATGCATCTCTCTCTCTCTTGTTCTCTGTTCCTTTTTCTTCCCCTCTCCTGCTTCACTTCCTCCTTCTCTCAGGGAGTTTGGTCTCCCCCTGGCCTGGAAGGAAAGCAGTGGGGATTAGGGTCCTTTAATAACGTCACAGTAGATATAACATCACCAGGCTTCCCCTTCAGCATTACTCATGGGCTCACAGCACCCCTGTTCCCTACCATAATACATGTGGTCACCTCCATCATGTGTGGAAAGACACGCTTTAGCGATACCACAAATAACATGCCTAACATTAAAAATATCTAAGAGGCTTGTTCCTTTAACTGCACAGCAATAATCTGCACTACTGTTTTCATAACTCAGGGGCCTTTCTTTTGATAAAGTGAGAGGGTGACACTGAGGAGACATGCAAGCCAAATTGGACACACTACCCCGGCAACCATGAGTATCAGCAGGGAAATCAATCTATTATTCATGTTTCAGAACTTTAGTAGATGGATTCTTCTTGACCACCTGGTCACAGTGAAACAGAAAATGATATTCAACATGACATCTCTACAGTTATGTCAATGACATAATCGCTACGTTCAGAGTCCAAGACTATCAACTCCATACAGAACTGGCGTTGGGGTGTTCTCTAACTTCACTTCACTTCTGAGCTGCTGTGCTCTGAGCTCCGTGTCTGTCACTGCTCTTATTGTCCATGTCAGAGGTGCCATATTGGCGTTCATAGAGTGTGCCGGATGGAATGATGAAAAGATCCATAGGTTAAGAGGCAGGACAAGCCAGACAAACACGGCTTTGATACGAGAGAGAAAAATCCAGTAGACGCTTGTGGCAATGTGGTCATGTAACATCCTTTCAGTGAACTTGGGTAGACTTTGTGCTGACGTGACTAGTGCCCCTCGACCCTTCTCTCTCCTGAGACAGGACAGCAGAGAGTAGGGTGGGGTCTGGCATGTGTCCACAGACTCTCCCCTTTGAACTTTGCGAGAGGAGACCCATTAGAGGAGTATCCTGGGTTAGAGTACAGGACGGATGCGGTCAGAGACAAGTGGCCAAATTCACTCATCACATTAGCTGGCCCTGGGAGAGTTACTGGTGGTAGGGGAAGATGGTTCATAGATGGAAACAGGGCTCTGATTTCCCCCCTGTCCCTCTCTCCCTCAGATCACTGGGCTGTCTCATCTTATCTCATTGGAAGGGGAAGTGGAGAGGGAGGCCTCTTGGTCAGGCTCAGGGAAGACCTCACCCACACTCAGGGGAGACTTCACCCACACTCAGGGGAGACCTCACCCACACTCAGGGGAGACCTCACCCACACTCAGGGGAGACCTCACCCACACTCAGGGGAGACTTCACCCACACTCAGGGGAGACCTCACCCACACTCAGGGGAGACCTCACCCACACTCAGGGGAGACTTCACCCACACTCAGGGAAGACCTCACCCACACTCAGGGGAGACTTCACCCACACTCAGGGGAGACCTCACCCACACTCAGGGGAGACCTCACCCACACTCAGGGGAGACCTCACCCACACTCAGGGGATACCTCACCCACACTCAGGGGAGACCTCACCCACATTCAGGGGAGACCCTGAATAATGTCACAAAAACAGACACACCTCTCATATAAAAGGTCAACACTAATATATTACCGAGCTCTAGCCATGCATAAGCAAATAAGGAAAACATATTTCCTTTGTCCTACAGACAGGGGTGCTAGGCTCTTGTATGCTGGCCCAGATGGCAGAATTGGCTCTTCCTCACAAATCAAATGTTCGCCTTCAAAGCCGACTGTCCAAATCCCCAAAAGACTATCCTTCACCCCAACGCCCTGCTGCCTGCTGCAAATTACATCACTGTGACGAACATGGCCCTCAGCCAGCATCCAAGGATGTGCAACACATTTTATGAATATGTTGGAAGAGAAAGGGAATGAAAACAGAAGAAAGGAGCAACCAGCAATTTGATTCCTTGAGATCTGCTGTAAAATGGGGCTCCACTGTGTGTGTGTGTGTGTGTGTGTGTGTGTGTGTGTGTGTGTGTGTGTGTGTGTGTGTGTGTGTGCGTGCGTGCGTGCGTGCGTGCGTGCGTGCGTGCGTGCGTGCGTGCGTGCGTGCGTGCGTGCGTGCGTGCGTGCCAGAGGGAGAGAACAATCTAATATACACAATACACAGCAAATTCTTCTCTCCTACAACTCTGTCACTCCTTAACTTATTCTTTCATCATTCCTGTAAAGGTTGATGGGGCCTTCAGCTGTCCAGTCACTGGAACACTGCTCCACTTCTCTGAAGAGCTCACAATAGTGAGCCATAAACCCGGGAAGGTTTACTGTATGTCTACCCTTTACATTCAGGTTGAAATGAAGCTCTTTGGCGAGAACAAATATATAATTGTATTTATTGTCATTGTATGTAGTGGCCGTTTCTTTTGACTGTATATTTGTTCTCCCTATATGCCCTGGAGTCATATGCCCTGGACAGAACACATACTGTATCTAGCCTAAAGGGAAGATACCCTTGTCTAAAACACTCCAAAAACACCTGTTTGTCCCAAAAAGAAAGGCACTAATGACATGCTCAAAGGGATCAAATCAAATAAAAACTATTAGCACATTTGCCGAATAGAACAGGCTTACGAGCCCTTCCCAAATAGTTTTAAAAAAAATTAAAACATTTAAATAGTAACACAAGAGGAATAAAATACCCAAGAATTGAGCTATATACAGGAAGTACCAGTACCATATCAATGTGAGGCTATATACAGGGAGTACCTGTACCAGATCAATATGGAGCTATATACAGGGAGTACCAGTACCATATCAATGTGAGGCTATATACAGGGAGTACCTGTACCAGATCAATGTGGAACTGTATACAGGAAGTACCAGTACCAGATCAATGTGGAACTATATACAGGAAATACCAGTACCAGATCAATGTGAGGCTATATACAGGAAGTACCAGTACCATATCAATGTGAGGCTATATACAGGAAGTACCAGTACCAGATCAATGTGAGACTATATACAGGGAGTACCAGAACCAGATCAATGTGGAACTATATACAGGAAGTACCAGTACCAGATCAATGTGAGGCTATATATAGGAAGTACCAGTACCAGATCAATGTGGAACTATATACAGGAAATACCAGTACCAGATCAATGTGAGGCTATATACAGGAAGTACCAGTACCATATCAATGTGAGGCTATATACAGGAAGTACCAGTATCAGATCAATGTGGAACTATATACAGGAAGTACCAGTACCAGATCAATGTGAGGCTATATACAGGAAGTACCAGTACCAGATCAATGTGGAACTATATACAGGAAGTAACAGTACCAGATCAATGTGGAACTATATACAGGAAGTACCAGTACCATATCAATGTGAGGCTATATACAGGGAGTACCAGTACCAGATCAATGTGGAGCAATATACAGGGAGTACCAGAACCAGATCAATGTGAGGCTATATACAGGGAGTACCAGTACCAGATCAATGTGGAGCAATATACAGGGAGTACCAGAACCAGATCAATGTGAGGCTATATACAGGGAGTACCAGTACCAGATCAATGTGGAGCAATATACAGGGAGTACCAGAACCAGATCAATGTGAGGCTATATACAGGAAGTACCAGTACCAGATCAATGTGGAACTATATACAGGAAATACCAGTACCAGATCAATGTGAGGCTATATACAGGAAGTACCAGTACCATATCAATGTGAGGCTATATACAGGAAGTACCAGTACCAGATCAATGTGAGGCTATATACAGGAAGTACCAGTACCATATCAATGTGAGGCTATATACAGGAAGTACCAGTACCAGATCAATGTGAGACTATATACAGGGAGTACCAGAACCAGATCAATGTGAGACTATATACAGGGAGTACCAGAACCAGATCAATGTGGAACTATATACAGGAAGTACCAGTACCAGATCAATGTGAGGATATATACAGGAAGTACCAGTACCAGATCAATGTGGAACTATATACAGGAAATACCAGTACCAGATCAATGTGAGGCTATATACAGGAAGTACCAGTACCATATCAATGTGAGGCTATATACAGGAAGTACCAGTATCAGATCAATGTGGAACTATATACAGGAAGTACCAGTACCAGATCAATGTGAGGCTATATACAGGAAGTACCAGTACCAGATCAATGTGGAACTATATACAGGAAGTACCAGTACCATATCAATGTGAGGCTATATACAGGAAGTACCAGTACCATATCAATGTGAGGCTATATACATTGAGTACATGTACCAGATCAATGTGGAACTATATACAGGAAGTACCAGTACCATATCAATGTGAGGCTATATACAGGGAGTACCAGTACCAGATCAATGTGGAGCAATATACAGGGAGTACCAGAACCAGATCTATGTGAGGCTATATACAGGAAGTACCAGTACCATATCAATGTGAGGCTATATACAGGGAGTGCCAGTACCAGATCAATGTGGAGCTATATACAGGAAGTACCAGTATCAGATCAATGTGAGGCTATATACAGGGAGTACCAGTACCAGATCAATGTGGAGCAATATACAGGGAGTACCAGAACCAGATCAATGTGAGGCTATATACAGGGAGTACCAGTACCAGATCAATGTGGAGCAATATACAGGGAGTACCAGAACCAGATCAATGTGAGGCTATATACAGGAAGTACCAGTACCATATCAATGTGAGGCTATATACAGGGAGTGCCAGTACCAGATCAATGTGGAGCTATATACAGGAAGTACCAGTATCAGATCAATGTGAGGCTATATACAGGAAGTACCAGTATCAGATCAATGTGAGGCTTTTTACATGGAGTACCAGTACCAGATCAATGTGAGGCTATATACAGGGAGTACCAGTATCAGATCAATGTGAGGCTTTTTACATGGAGTACCAGTACCAGATCAATGTGAGGCTATATACAGGGAGTACCAGTACCAGATCAATGTGAGGCTTTTTACATGGAGTACCAGTACCAGATCAATGTGAGGCTATATACAGGGAGTACCAGTACCAGATCAATGTAGAGCTATATACAGGGAGTACCAGATCAATGTAGAGCTATATACAGGGAGTACCAGATCAATGTAGAGCTATATACAGGGAGTACCAGATCAATGTAGAGCTATATACAGGGAGTACCAGATCAATGTGCAGACGTATTTGAGGTAGATATGTACATGAAGGCAGGGTAAAGTGACTAGGCATCAGGATAGATAATAATATATGCAGCAGCATATGATGAGCGTAAAGGTATGTGTGTGCGCATGTGTTTGTGTTGTATCGGTGTGTGCGTGCGTGTGCGTGCGTGTGTTTGTGTTGTATCGGTGTGTGTGTGCGTGTGCGTGCATGTGTTTGTGTTGTATCGGTGTGTGTGTGCGTGTGCGTGCATGTGCTTGTGTTGTATCGGTGTGTGTGTGCGTGTGCGTGCATGTGTTTGTGTTGTCGATGTGCACGTGTGCGTATGTGTGTGCGTATATGTAGTGTGTGGGTTTGTGTGTGCGCATCGAGTTTCCAGGAACCAACGTGTCAAACAAAGGATCAGTGAAGTAGAACAGAGACACATGATCACCTGCCGGCCACAGGAGCTTGGAGGCCATGGACCAGTGGTTTTAAGAAGTGCTTAGAACAGGACCATGGCTTGACCAGCTTAACGGTTGCTAACCATCCTCTACAATCTCCAGTTCTCAAGAGTCTCACGCTCCAGTCACCAGTCAAGACAATAAAAAGAGATGAGTGGATGAGAGGTTTATGTTATAGGAAGCAGAGAGCCGGGACGGGGTGAAAAGGACAGCTGGCATTCTGCTGTGATGTTTGACTCAAACGTTAGTGCTTAAACCACTTGTGAGTCGATAAGTCAATGTAATTCAGAACATGTTCAGACTGCAAGAGCGAGAAGGCGTGATCAAGACCTAAAGCAATATTGGGTCTTACCTTGATTGTCAAATTCAATGTTGTGGCACTCAGATTGGCCGAGACTCCATGGGCAGAAGTACACAGACCCGCCCTCTGTGATGTTGAACTGACTGGTATTGGCCTTGGGAGCGCCAATCACTACACTGACGCTGTAAGAAGAAAGAAGAAACATGCAGTCATTCAAATGTCATTATGTCACCTCTACCTAACATGCTTCCTCCCCCAGCAACATAACAGTAGAAGTATAGCAACTTAGATCCACTGAATGAGTTTGGTATTATTTTCTGTCATTATAGTTTGTTAATATCTGCTCTTGGTCTGGTATCAAATAAAAATACATTCCAGACCTTCTATTCAACAGTTTAAGCATGATGCAGAGCTGGTAAAGTGCCTTCAGACCCCTTACATTTTTTCACATTTTGTTACGTTACAGCCTCATTTCAAAATTGATTAAATTGTTTCTTTTCCTCATCAATCTACACATAATACCCCATAACGACAAAGCGAAAACAGGTTTTTAGACATGTTTGCTAATTTATAACAAAATAACTGAAATAACTTCTTTATATACAGTACCAGTCAAAAGTTTAGACACCGACGCATTTATTAATTTTTACTATTTTCTACATTGAAGAATAATAGTGAAGACATCAAAACTATGAAATAGCACATATGGAATCATGTAGTAACCAAAAAAAGTGTTAAACAAATCCAAATATATTTTCGATTTTAGAATCTTCAAAGTAGTCACCCTTTGCATTGATGACAGCTTTGCACACTCTTGGCATTCTCTCAAACAACTTCATGAGGAATGCTCTTCCTACAGTCTTGAAGGAATTCCAACATATGCTGAGCACTTGTTGGCTGCTTTTCCTTCACTCTGTGGTTCAACTCATCCCAAACCATCTCAATTGGTTTGAGGTCAGGTGATTGTGGAGGTCAGGTCATCTGATGCAGCACTCCATCACTCTCCTTCTTGGCCAAATAGCCCTCCTCCTCCATGCTTCACGGTGGGAACCACACATGCGGACTTCATCTGTTCACCTACTATGTGTCTCACAAAGACATTGGAACCAAAAAAATCTCAAAATTGGACTCATCAGACCAAAAGGACAGATTTCCACCTTTCTAATGTCCATTGCTCGTGTTTCTTGGCCCAAGCAAGTCTCTTCTTATTGGTGTCTTTTAGTAGTGCTTTCTTTGCAGCGATTTGACCATGAAGGCCTGATTCACGCAGTCTCCTCTGAACAGTTGATGTTGAGATGTGTCTGTTAATTGAACTCAGTGAAACATTTATTTGGGCTGCAATCTGAGGTGCAGTTAACGCTAATGAACTTCTCCTCTGCAGCAGAGGTAACTCTGGGTCTTCCTTTCCTGTGGCGGTCCTCATGAGAGCCAGTTTCATGATAGCGCTTGATGGTTTTTCCAGATTGACTGACCTTCATGTCTTAAAGAAATGATGGACTGTCATGATGGACTGTCGTTTCTCTTTGCTTACATGAGTTGTTCTTGCCATAATATGGACTTGGTATTTTACCAAATAGGGCTATCTTCTGTAATCGACCCTTACCTTGTCAAAACACAACTGATTGGCTCAAATGCATTAATTTTTAACAAAGCACACCTGTTAATTGAAATGCATTCCAAGTGTCCACCTCATGAAGCTGGTTGAGAGGATGCCAAGAGAAATATAAATATAAATATAAAATATTTAGATTTGTTAAACACTTTTTTGGTTACTACATGATTCCATATGTGTTATTTCATAGTATTGATGTCTTCACTATTATCCTACAATTTAGAAAGTAGTACAAATAAAGAAAAACCCTTGAATGATTAGGTGTGTGCAAACTTTTGATTGTTACTGTAAGTATTCAGACCCTTTAATATGAGACTCGAAATTGAGCTCAGGTGCATCCTGTTTCCATTGATCATCCATGAGATGAAATTCTGCAGCATTGAAGGTCCACGAGAACACAGTGGCCTCAATCATTCTTAAATGGAAGAAGTTTGGAACCACCAAGTCTCTTCCTAGAGCTGGCTGGTTGGCCAAACTGAGCAATCGGGGGAGAAGGGCCTTGGTCAGGGAGGTGACCAAGAACCCGATGGTCACTCTGACAGCGCTCCAGAGGTTCTCTGTGGAAATGGGAGAAACTTCCAGAAGTACAATCATCTCTGCAGCACCCCAACAATCAGGCATTTATGGTAGAGTGGCCAGACGGAAGTCACTCTTCAGTAAAAGGCACATGACAGCCCGCTTGGAGTTTGCCAAAAGTTACCTAATGACTCTCAGACCATGAGAAACAAGATTCTCTGGTCTGATGGAACCAAGATTGAACTATTTGGCCTGAATGCCAAGTGTCGCGTCTGAAGGGAACCTGGCACCATTCCTACTGTGAAACATGGTGATGGCAGCATCATGATGTGGCGATGTTTTTCAGCGGCAGGGCATGGAAGACTAGTCAGCATCGAGGGAAAGATGAATGGAGAAAAGTACAGAGGAGATGCTTGATGAAAAACTGCTCCATAGTACTCAGGACCTCAGACTGGGGCTAAGGTTTACCTACCAAGAGGACAACAACCCCAAGTACACAGCCAAGAAAACGAACAAGGACAAGAATGTAAAAGTCCTTGTGTGGCCCAGTCAGAGCCCGGACTTGAACCCGATCAAACATCTCTCAAAAGACCTGAAAATAGCTGTGCAGCGACACTCCCAATCCAACCGGACAGAGCTTGAGAGGATCTGCAGAGAAGAATGGGAGAAATTTCCCAAATACAGGAGTGCCAAGCTTGTAGCGTCACACGCAAGAAGACTCAAAGCCATAATTGCTGCCAATAGTGCTTCAACAAAGTACTAAGTAAAGGGTCTGAATACGTATGTAAATGTGATATTTCAAACATTTCTAATAAACTATTTTGGACATGTACTTTTGGGTATTGTGTGTAGATTGATGAGGGGGGGGGGACAATTTAATCAATTTAGAATAAGGTTGTAACGTAACAAAATGTGGAAAAAGTCAAGGGGTCTGAATACTTTCCGAATGCACTGTATATACATCTCACTGCTCACAAAGCTATACCCCTACTTCCAACATTCTAACAGGTTCTAGTACAGTACTATGTTACATAACATTGTAACCATGTGCAATTGTTGCTGTAATGTGTGCACAAGACATTCTCTCCCTCTCCTGGTCACACACACACATGCGATCTCTGTGGGGCAAATTTGATGGGATAACAAGAAAGCAGAAGGCCTAAGTGGGGTCACACTGTTGTTTCCACAGCTGTATAGCCCTGTCCCTTTAGACAGACATCTAGCTAAACCACTTAACCCTGCAGTAAACTAATAGCAAAGCCAGGACTGGTACAGATATATCGCTGCTGTAACCCTGAAGTAAACTAAATGCAAAACCAGGACTGTTACAGACATATAGCTGCTGTAACACGGAAACCCCTTCAGCACATCTACCAACAACGAGTGGTCTTACAGGTGAGTGTGAGGAACAGCTGACCAGGTTCAAAATCACTGGGACAGAATATTCAATGACAGAGGAAACCCAAAACAGCCAGGTAATGAGAACGTTTAGACAATCCACTGAACCAGGACATATTGCCATGGCTCAACTGACAGACATTTTTTCCAGTAGACAGTCTGGCTGAACCAGTACAGTGTAGTCATTACCTCATCGAGGCTCCAATTATCCCATCATCATCACTGGCATGGTGCTGGACAGTGAAGTGGGCAGAAAACAGAAGAGATGAGGGCAGTGAGTGTAGAGTAGAGCCTAGAGGGGTCTTCCTAAACACAGGAAGAGCACACCCTTTCCTGCTCCAGGTCAGTCACCCAATGATGCGTGGTAGTTTACGTTATCGCTAAATTTAAATATCTTCCCTCAGGGGACAACTACTCAACAATTTCCAGTCCAGACTCAAGACGATCCACCGTCATTTCAGAAACCAGCCTTGGTGAAACCATACTTTCATCCTCGTCAGACTGCACTGCTTTTGTAGAGCCACGACATGTTCCCATCTTGGTTAGGACTTATAGATGGGTCTTTTTACATAGAAATAAGGTTTGGTAGAAGAGACTATTGGAGATCAGAGAAGAAGTTGGTGTCAGCCAGGCCTTATGGTGTTCAAAACTGAGGCCAAACAGGGGGCCAGGTCATAAAGGTGAGGGTATAGAAGAGATAAAGTGCAGGCCAAACCCAAGTCAAAGCTTTGGCAGAAATCCTTGGTTTGTTTTGGAAGAGGGAAAAGAAAACATGGCCGTCCGGATTTGAGGGAGAGAGAGCGAGAGAGTCCAAGTGCTCTGGCCCTGGGTTTAGACTGAGGAGGGTAGCTCCCAGAAGAGTAGACAATAGAGCTCTGGCTGTAGAATCATGTAGATCACAGAGAACCTTTGTCATCATGGATTCCCACGATGAGACAGCTGACAGGCTCTCTCTCTCTCTTCACACTCACGCAGATATGAAGTTTGACACTAGTGTTCACTCCATAGCATATTCTATGGTTCATCACTTGTTCATTGAAGGGATAATCCGGCCCAAACCACTAATTCCTATAAATAACACTAATATGTGAAAACACATTTTATGAACAAATGTTTCCTTTTGTCATTATAACAAGGTTGGTAGAAACATGTGGATATTGTTTTGGGAAATCTGTTGCAGCTCAAGCCTACTACAAACCCACAATGCAATGCTCTCGCTTTCTGTGCTGGCTGACCAGCTTGAGGAAAATAGGCAGGTTTCTCGACTCCCACCCTGACACTGAGACGGGATTGCGTGACGATTAGTTTAGTAACCACGTGACGCAGCATTACAACGTGAATGCGATGGGTTAGTCAGTTGGGTGGGACATTTCTCCATTTATTGCCCAATGGGATACCGATCTCCTCCTTTCTGTAATATCTCTGTCTCCCACAGATACACAGGGCGCATTGCAAGATGGTACTTGAAGGAGAAACAGAGTTGAATAATTTGGTACACTGTTTAGATTGAGCACATCTAAGCTAAATATATACATTGTCATGACGATATAGGTGGATGGATGTGTTCTAGTATGCCCATACCATCTATTGGCTGATGTGGTGATCTGAAGAGCAGGTCATTGTTTTAAAAGCATCATGAAATGTGATCGTGTGTTATACCCCCATCTCCAGTGACGAGAAGTATGTAGCTATGACGCTGTTCCTACACGATTTCCTGATTTTCACAGTCAGACCACTTAGAAGTTAAATCATAGGGATTTCATTTTTTTACCCACTGACAGAACATAGACTGTCACCAAATTGACAGGAGTTTCATGATTTGTATTTCTAGGGGTGGATTATCCCTTTAATAACCCACTGCTGCTGTGGAGCTCTGCTTTGTCCATTCATGTCTCATATCTCAGTGCTTCCTCTCTCTTCAATTGCTAGAGAGATATACAGAACACAAGTTTGGCTGTGCTCCTGTGTTCCAAAACGTGCTTTTGAGCAATACCCTTTGAACAAATTGTTTTAAATATTGTATAATTTGAAGATATAAACATTTAAATCAGTACAGTCCAAAAATGTTTGTTTTTTTACAAATCCTTGTCCAGGGGTAAATTGAACAAAAGCCAGTAAGCACAAAATCCCAAGCACTAAAATGCCAAAGAAAGTAGGCTTACTACATCTATTGAGAATCTGATCTGAATACATGCTAAAAGTATTCTGTGATGGCATCATTTCAAAGGGAAAAAAGTCAACAAGGGGGAGGTGCTTTAATCAGCAAACTGGAAACAGGGGTGTGTTTTTTCACCTCTCTCTCTCTCACTCACTCACTCACACACACACACACACACACACACACACCCACACAATAACACATTGATAGTGATCTGAAAGTATTCTAAATAAGGAATAATTAGTATTTAATGGGCCTTTATCTGGCAGGGGATCAGTCTAGCTAGAGTTATAATTGTGATTTAGAAAGGGCTTTGCATACAGAGACTGAGGACACTGTCTGGCCCTCTGAGGATAAGGACAGAGCAGAGGAGAGGTATACTATTTTTTATATTTCACCTTTATTTAACCAGGTAGGCCAGTTGAGAACAAGTTCTCATTTACAACTGCGGCCTGGCCAAGATAAAGCAAAGCAGTGTGACACAAACAACACAGAGTTACACATGGGATAAACAAATGTACACTCAATAACAGAATAGAAAATCTATATGCAGTGTGTGCAAATGTAGTAAGATTGGGGAGGAAAGGCAATAAATAGGCCGTAGTGGTGAAATAATTACAATTTAGCAATTAAACACTGGAGTGATAGATGTGCAGAACATGAATGTGCAAGTATAGACACTGGGGTGCAAAGGAGAGAAGAAATATGGGGATGATGTAGTTGGGTGGGCTATTTACAGATGGCCTGTGTACAGGTGCAATGATCGGTAAGCTGCGTTGACAGCTGATGCTTAAAACTTATTGCGGATCAGTGGGAAGCTAGTGTTCCATTTCGACAACTTCTGGTGAAATTGCAGAGCGCGAAATTCAAATGACAGAAATAGTCATATTTAACATTCATGAAAATACAAGTGTCATACATCAGAAACAAGCTTAACTTCTTGTTAATCTAGAGGCTGTCTCAGATTTCAAAAAGGCTTTATGGCAAAAGCACACCATGTGATTATCTGAGGACAGCGCCCAGTACACAAAAGCATTAAAAACATTTTCCAACCAGGCAGGTGCGCCACGAAAGTCAGAAATAGCGATAAAATAAATGCCTTACCTTTGAAGATCTTCTTCTGTTGGCACTCCAAAAGGTCCCAGCTACATCACAAATGGTCCTTTTGTTCGATAAAGTCCTTCTTTATATCCTCAAAAACTCAGTTTAGCTGGCGCGCTTCATTCAATAATCCCCTGGTTTCCCTCCTTCAAAATGCATACAAAATGAATCTCAAACGCTACCAAACTTCTCCAAACAAGTCAAATAACATTTATAATCAAACCTCAGGTACCCTAATACGTAAATAAACTATCATATTTAAGATGGAGAATCGTTATTGTCTTTACCAGAGATAAACAACCAAGTACGCGCTCTCATCCACATGCATGAAAACACTACAGCCAAAATGGGAGCCACTTAGAAAAATGACAAATTCTAGCTCATTTTCCTGACACTCTTTCTAAAGACTGTTGACATCTAGTGGAAGCCCTAGGAACTGCAATCTGGGGGGTTTTCCCTTCATATAAAAAATGACAGCCATTGGAATAAGTGGTGGGCTGAATTGTTTTTCTTTTCTGGATGGTTTGTCCTCGGGTTTGCACCTGCCATATCAGGTCTGTTATACTCACAGTCATTATTTTAACAGTTTTAGAAACGTTAGAGTGTTTTCTATCGACATCCACCAATTATATGCATATCCTAGCTTCTGGGCCTGAATAACAGGCAGTTTACTTTGGGCACGCTTCTCATCCAGACGTCAACAAACATTCTAGCCCAAAGAGGTTCAAGTTAGTGAGGGAGATATAAGACTCCAGCTTCAGTGATTTTTGCAATTCGTTCCAGTCACTGGCAGCAGAGAACTGGAAGGAACGGTGGCCAAAGGAGGAGATGGCTTTGGGGATGACCCGTGAAATATACCTACTGGAGCGCGTGCTATGGGCGGGTGCTGCTATGGTGACTAGTGAGCTGCGTTTAAGGCTGGGCTTCACCTAGCAAAGACTTATAGATGACCTGGAGCCAGTGGGTTTGTCAACGAATATGAAGCGAGGGCCAGCCAACGAGAGCATACAAGTCACAGTGGTGGGTAGTATATGGGGCTTTGGTGACAAAACGGATGGCACTGTGATAGATTGCATCCAATTTGTTGAGTAGAGTGTTGGAGGCTATTACGTAAATGACATCGCCGAAGTCAAGGATTGGTAGGGGAGTTCGTTTTACGAGGGGATGTTTGGCAGCATGAGTGAAGGATGCTTTGTTGCGAAATAGGAAGCTGATTCCAGATTTAACTTTGGATGGAAGATGCTTAATGTGAGTCTGGAAGGAGAGTTTACAGTCTAACCAGACACCTAGGTATTTATAGTTGTCCACATATTCAGAACCATCCAGAGTAGTCAGAACCATCCAGAGTAGTGATGTTGGACGGGCGGTCAGGTGCGGGCAGCGATTGAAGAGCATTAATTTAGTTTTACTTGCATTTAAGAGCAGTTGGAGGCCACAGAAGGAGTGTTGTATGGCATTGAATCTCGTCTGGAGGTTTGTTAACCTGTTACTCCTACCCCCTACTTTTTTGAACATTCTGTTAAAAATCGCGCAACATTTCAGCGCCCTGGTGCTCATGCCAGGAATATAGTATATGCATATGATTAGTATGTGTGGATAGAAAACACTCAGACATTTATAAAACTGGTTAAATCATGGCTGTGACTATAACAGAACGTGTGTTTAATCGAAAAGTGCAGGAAAATCTGATCACTGAAAATTGAAAAATATATCCATGCGCGACTTGAACCCATTGATAAAGGTGAACCACATTTAATGGGGCGGTTGCAATGCCTACAGCTTCCACACGTTGTCTAGAGTCTTGTCATTTGCCTACTATTTGTTTCTTGGTCAAACAGAGGCAAGGCAGCGCAGTTCTTCCGGTCTCCGACCGGATATTTTGGTTGAGATTTACCCGGACATTATTTCCAGACGGACAGCTAAAGAATATACTTCGCCTCGTGATCAATTTGATCGCTTATTAACGTTTACTAATACCTAAAGTTACATTACAAAAGTATTTCGAAGTGTTTTGTGAAAGTTTATCGTCAACTTTTTTTATTTAAAAAAATGACGTTACTTTATAAGACGCTATTTTTTTCCGTTTATCACACAGTCTTCATAGATCGATATCTAGGCTATATATGGACCGATTTAATCGAAAAAAAGACCCAATAGTGATTATGGGACATCTAGGAGTGCCAACAAAGAAGGTGGTCAAAGGTAATGAATGTTTTATATTTTATTTGTGCGGTTTGTGTAGCGACGACTATGCTAATTATTTTGTTTACGTCCCCTGCGGGTCTTTTGGGGTGTTACATGCTATCAGATAATAGCTTCTCATGCTTTCGCCGAAAAGCATTTTAAAAATCTGACTTGTTGCCTGGATTCACAACGAGTGTAGCTTTAATTCAATACCCTGCATGTGTATTTTAATGAACGTTTGAGTTTTAACTAGTACTATTAGCATTTAGCGTAGCGCATTTGCATTTCCAGATGTCTAGATGGGACGCCTGAGGAAGAGCAAGAGGTTAACACAGTGTCCAAAGGGCCAGAAGTATACAGAATGGTGTCGTCTGCGTAGAGGTGGATCAGAGACTCACCAGCAGCAAGAGCGACATCATTGATGTATACAGAGAAAAGAGTCGGCCCGAGAATTGAACCCTGCGGCACCGATTTGACACACTGAACTCTATCTGAGAAGTAGGTGGTGAACCAGGCAAGGCAGTCATTTGAGAAATCAAGGCTGTTGAGTCTTTCAACAAAGTTGAAAGCCTTGGCCAGGTTGATGAAGACGGCTGAACGTATTGTCTTTTATCGATGGCGGTTATGATATCGTTTAGGACCTTGAGCGTGGCTGAGGTGCAGCCATGACCCGCTCGGAAACCAGCTTGCATAGCAGAGGAGGTACGGTGGGATTCGAAATGGTCGCTGATCCATTTGTTAACTTGGCTTTCGAAGACTTTAGAAAGGCAGGGCAGGATGGATATAGGTCTGTAACAGTTTGGGTCTAGAGTGTCTCCCCCTTTGAAGAGGGGGATGACAACAGCAGGGATCTCAGACGAGAGGTTGAACAGGCTAGTAATAGGGGTTGCAACAATTGCGGCAGATCATTTTAGAAAGAGAGGGTCCAGATTGTCTAGCCCAGCTATCTGGATTTGGGTGAAGAAGAAATTGGGGAGGCTTGGGCAAGTTGATGTGGGGGGTGCAGAGTTATTGACCGGGGTAGGGGTAGCCAGGTGGAAAGCATGGCCAGCCGTAGTAAAATTTGCGATTATCGTAGACTTATCGGTGGTGACAGTGTTTCCTAGCCTCAGTGCAGAGAGCAGCTGGGAGGAGCTGCTCTTATTCTCCATGGACTTTACTATAGAGGACACCGTCTGGCCCTCTGAGGATAAGGACAGAGCAGAGGAGAGGTATATAGAGGACACCGTCTGGCCCTCTGAGGATAAGGACAGAGCAGAGGAGAGGTATACTATAGAGGACACCGTCTGGCCCTCTGAGGATAAGGACAGAGTAGAGGAGAGGTATATAGAGGACACCGTCTGGCCCTCTGAGGATAAGGACAGAGCAGAGGAGAGGTATACTATAGAGGACAGGGAGTCATTTCAGTTGTAAACACCAGGCTCTTCAAATCTACAGAGAATGTTATTGAGTGTATGAGGAACTCAAGGGAAAGTCAACACTGCAATATCTACATCAAAGTTTGAATCAACAACTGAATCTCCGAATCTCCGACACAGAGAGAGTCAGTCAGAAGAGGGAGGTCCTAATTATAGAAGGTCAACATAGGCCACTTTCACCAGTGAAGTCACAAGGCGCGATCCTCTGACAAAGGCGTTGCGGATGCATGTAAGATCTTACAACGCCTGGATAGGTATTTTACGTATCAGCTAACCACATCATATGTTTTAGCAAGTTATCAGTCAATGACACAGTCGATGACTTGGCATGCAGCCATTGGCTGATGTAATGAGGTCACTGTGGTTCTAGACCAGCCAGCAGATTCACCACAACTCTGATGTAGTCATAGCCTGCGTCGAGGTGACAGCCACAATACTTCAGAAACATGCTGGTAGAGGTTTGGTTTAGGGTCAGCTAAACCAAAGCCAAGAAACCCACAATCCTGCACTGGTGCAATCATAGGAAGGGTTATTTTCATTACGACGTAATTTCGACATAGTTTCCCAAAAAATGTATTGTGTTCATTTTGGCATCATATTTTCATGTTGAAATATAACAGCATAAAGTTTAGTATGGAGACTTTGAGCAATCTGCTGCTGGGAATGGCAGTGTGGGTGGAAGAAAAACATTAGTGGCTTTCCTGCGTCTCCCGAAGCCAGACCCAACTCTCCAATCAGCAGCCCACTAACGATCCCAACCAACCTCCAGTCTGATGGTTTCAGCGTTAATTAAACTAATTGATTTAGGCTGCTAGTGTCGAGCACAACACAGAAACTCCTCAGTACAAACACAGACTCCTCAGTACAAACACAGACTCCTCAGTACAAACACAGACTCCTGAGTACAATCACACACTCCTGAGTACAATCACAGACTCCTCAGTATAATCACAGACTCCTCAGTATAATGACTGTTGCTGGTGATGGTTGTCTAATTTGAGGCTTCTGAAATCAGCAATACATAAGCTGCTGGTTGCAGCCACTATTTATAAGGTTTTTTTAAATGAAGGGGCATTGTATAATGGTGGAAACTGTTGGTCTACCTCTGATTTTCCCAGGCTTAACCCAATAGAGTTTATGATGACGTTCGAGAGAGGCAGTCAGAAGCCAAATTCCTCTCGTCCCCTTCCCACCCAAACACAGCTTTTTACCCATTCCACAGTTAATGGTCTTCCTCCCAGCTGCAAAGCTTATGGCACTTGAACACTATTATAATTGTTTTAAGCCAGCCAGGAAAAAAACAGATGCAGCTTTGACTAAATAGCAAGAAATCACAATCACATTTTGTTGGACTACCAGATGGTGACTGCAGGCGGCTGCAGTCACCATCTGCAGTCGTAAACCCTGGCTGCAATGGGAATAGTATGGCACAGACAGATTCACAGGGAACTGGTAGGTCTACATATGAGGGAAAGACCAGAGAAAGGGCAGCAGGACTGGAGCCTTTAAATGAACAAGGCAGGAATCACCTGGAATTAAGTCCAGAAAACTGCCAAGGGAAGAGTTTGCTGAAAATGCACTGTTGAGGACCTCCGCTCCACAAAAAGTTCAAAAGTATAAGTAAAGGAGCTTTCAAAAACGTTCGTCCAAACCTCAGCTAGGGATGGGACTGCCTGAACAAAATACCAACCAAAATGAAGTCACTCAACTAACTCTTCACAGAGTTTACACTTCTAAATCAAATCCTCACATAAGGAGAAACTGAATTAGCTCAAGTGTAGTGACCCAGACTGAGCCCGTGGCACTCTTGACCTCCCTTCCTACCACTCCCTAGCAGATATTGAGATCTATCCTGAGCCCAAAACCCAATGAGTAAACAGCTACAGCAGCAACGGTCTCTCTTCCACTTTGAGAAACTGACTGCCGCACTGCTTCGACGAACTGACGCCAATAAACTAAAGAAAATGCATGGCTGTAGAAGAGGACGGTCTTCAGTCAGCAAAGCCAACAAACTGTCAAATGGGACCGTCAACAAGTATGGCATCGTCACATTATTACTGGACTGAATCACTGGAGCGACTTCAGAATCACTATTCCACTGTGGAGGGGAATGCCAGTTGAATAGTACTGTAATGTAACAACTTATTTTGGACCACATGGAGCCATGACACACGGCCTTCAGTCAGACACACGGCCTTCAGTCAGACACACGGCCTTCAGTCAGACACACGGCCTTCAGTCAGACACACGGCCTTCTGTCAGACACACGGCCTTCAGTCAGACACACGGCCATCTGTCAGACACACGGCCTTCAGTCAGACACACGGCCTTCAGTCAGACACACGGCCTTCTGTCAGACACACGGCCTTCAGTCAGACACACGGCCTTCTGTCAGACACACGGCCTTCAGTCAGACACACGGCCTTCAGTCAGACACACGGCCTTCAGTCAGACACACGGCCTTCAGTCAGACACACGGCCTTCAGTCAGACACACGGCCTTCAGTCAGACACACGGCCTTCTGTCAGACACACGGCCTTCAGTCAGACACACGGCCTTCAGTCAGACACACGGCCTTCAGTCAGACACACGGCCTTCAGTCAGACACACGGCCTTCTGTCAGACACACGGCCTTCAGTCAGACACACGGCCTTCAGTCAGACACACGGCCTTCTGTCAGACACACGGCCTTCAGTCAGACACACGGCCTTCTGTCAGACACACGGCCTTCAGTCAGACACACGGCCTTCAGTCAGACACACGGCCTTCTGTCAGACACACGGCCTTCAGTCAGACACACGGCCTTCAGTCAGACACACGGCCTTCTGTCAGACACACGGCCTTCAGTCAGACACACGGCCTTCAGTCAGACACACGGCCTTCTGTCAGACACACGGCCTTCAGTCAGACACACGGCCTTCAGTCAGACACACGGCCTTCGGTCAGACACACGGCCTTCGGTCAGACACACGGCCTTCGGTCAGACACACGGCCTTCGGTCAGACACACGGCCTTCGGTCAGACACACGGCCTTCTGTCAGACACACGGCCTTCAGTCAGACACACGGCCTTCAGTCAGACACACGGCCTTCAGTCAGACACACGGCCTTCTGTCAGACACACGGCCTTCAGTCAGACACACGGCCTTCAGTCAGACACAAGGCCTTCTGTCAGACACACGGCCTTCAGTCAGACACACGGCCTTCAGTCAGACACACGGCCTTCAGTCAGACACACGGCCTTCAGTCAGACACACGGCCTTCAGTCAGACACACGGCCTTCAGTCAGACACACGGCCTTCAGTCAGACACACGGCCTACGGTTCGATCAGAGCCAATGCCAAACCAGGAAACAGACTGTCTGACTCCCAACCGCTATTTTGTCTGGTCATCCACTCAGCACTACACACAGTCACACGTGCACAGACAAACGCACTCACACAAACACAGCATTTGTGTAGTTCTGCTGTCCAGGATCTCCTTACTCTTATGGGACAGGCAGAGGGATGATGAGAGTACCAGGGCCTGCTGGGACAGTTAGAGCTGAATGAGAGAGAGCACTGCGCAGAAAGCTCACTCATACAACCAGTAAGCTGCAACAGTAGGCTGTATCCAATGACTAAGTGTGGTAGGAACCTGCACTGGAAAGTATTATTTTGAGAATTATGGAACAGTTCCAATCTCAATAGGATTTCCTAAAAATTTACCAAAACTACCCAGCATCCAGGTTAAAACATTCTTTGTCAAACTCCCATCTTGAGTACTGTACTTCAAAAGCAGGAGTTCGAACAAAAACTACACACCCACCATTGTTGATCTGATAAACATTATTCCATCTCCAGAACCGGATCTTAATGTCACTGCAAAAACATGTCCTCCCAAAGGACATTGGTCCTGTGCAGTGGAGCAGGAGGCCTGCAAATCAACAGAACTGGCCCAGGTGCAGAGAGCCACACATACACTACACTGCTGTTTCGTATCAGGGTCGTTCCACCTCAAACAGCACAAGAAGATTGACACCCACCATTTCTGATTGTTCTGGAATCATTTCTGTTGCTAGAAACAAATAAGATTGGCATTTCTGCTTTTGTTGATATATAATTTAATCTCTTGAGAAATGACATTTTTTTTGCGATTGCTTACAAACTTGTTGCGGAATTTGACTCATTGTGTCAAAACTCTACACACAAGCCAAATAAGACAACGCTTAGAGATAAACATCTCACTTCTATGTTAAAATGAAACTCTGCAATGAAAACCTAAAAATTATTTTTCAAAATTGTAATTTTGCAACAAAATTATACACACACACCATTTTATTTACTCTTTCAATGCAGGCTTTTACAACAACAAAAACACAAAGAAAATTAGAATTACAGTACAGTAATCAATACAATATGTTACTGTAAACTCACTCAATAATTAGTCAAATTGCAGTGCGATGGTAAACAAATAGTATTGTAAGGGATTGCACACACTGTACATTTGCACACACTGTACATAGATTTTTCTATTGTTTTCTATTGTGTTATTGACTGTACATTTGTTTATGGGTAACTCTGTGTTGTTGTTTTTGTCACACTGCTTTGCTTTATCTTGGCCAGGTCGCAGTTGTAAATGAGAACTTGTTCTCAACTGGCCTACCTGGTTAAATAAAGGTGAAATAAAAAACATTTAAAAACACATTTAAAAGGGATAGGCTGGATGGTTTATGGATCCCGTCTTCTGTTAGGGTCTGGGCACATCACTCATCCACATCACAAACAATGTCATCCCTGGCTAAGCAACAGGGAAAATATCGCCTTGAGTGTTGTATCCAACCCTGGACTGACCCCACCTCAATGTCTCCACATGCCTCTTCCATTGCTTGCAGAAGAGGCAGGCAGTCATGTGGTTGGTGGTCATACACTTTCCAATGCCAAGCCGACAATAATTCCTCAATCGGTTTGAGAAATGGGGAGTAAGGGGGCAAGTATACAACTGTGAAGTTATTGAGGTTGGTGAACCAGTTCTTGACCAGAGCAGCGCTGTTCCAGTTCTTGACTAACGCTGTTCCTCTCAAATGGAACCCTGTACAGCTGCTTCATCGTAAGTTGGTGTTGACGCAAGATGTGACAGAGTGTCGACATACTGACGCGGTTGATGTTATGGAATGTTGTGTGATCTGCGATGATTTGCTCTCGTAGTTGATGTAGGCGGATGGTGTTGTTTGCAAACACTAGATTGACAATGGCCAGTTCCTGTTCATGGGTGAACAGACATTGCCTTCAACCCTCAGGAGGTCGTCTGGAAGTTCTGTAGAAAATGCAAGAATGTCATCATTGGTTAGGTTCTTATTTTTTACATACTGTTCACAGTAACATTAAAACAGTATTACATGTATTTCACAGCACTATGCCTATGTTTTGTTTACTGAGGAGAATAGAACTAATATTGTAGGACTACATTGTATTGTACTGTGATGCAGAATGATGTGCAAAAATTACATAGGTACAGTCTTGTGTAGAAAGTTGAAAACATACCTGTTCTCCGGTCTAAATGTCCGTATTATGGATGCTACCATGTAGCGAGTCAGGTTGGGCTGGACTCTGCCCAGCCTCCCTCATCGTCAGGCCATGACTTATGACATGGTCCACCAAAGTGGCCCTAATGTCGTCGGAAATATGTCTCCGTCTATTGCCTGGTCCCCTTCTTCGTTCTTGTCCTCGTCCTCATCCTACTCCTCTCTCTCTTCCTCTTCCTCTCGCTCTCACTGCCTCCATGTTTGCAAAGTTCTCACAAAAGTGGGGAGCTTATCTGAGGTCTATTTGTAGTGGTAAGTCTCAGACTAATTGGGGTTCAATTACTGTAGAATGTTTTCATGTGTGTGTGTGGGTGTTGCCAATTTCAGGTATGTTTTTCTTTTTGAATAATTTTCCATATATATCTCATTCTTGAACGAAGTGTCTAATGTAAGAAACAGTCTGTAGTGTGTTGCAGAACTGCAAACAAAGTGCAGACAAAGTGCAAACAAAGTGCAGACAAAGTGCAGACAAAGTGCAGACAAAATGCAAACAAAATGCAAACAAAGTGCAGACAAAGTGCAGACAAAGTGCAGACAAAGTGCAGACAAAATGCAAACAAAGTGCAGACAAAGTGCAGACAAAATGCAAACAAAGTGCAGACAAAGTGCAGACAAAGTGCAAACAAAGTGCAAATAAAGTGCAGACAAAGTGCAGACAAAGTGCAAACAAAGTGCAAACAAAGTGCAGACAAAGTGCAGACAAAGTGCAAACAAAGTGCAAACAAAGTGCAGACAAAGTGCAAACAAAGTGCAAACAAAGTGCAGACAAAGTGCAAACAAAGTGCAGACAAAGTGCAGACAAAGTGCAAACAAAGTGCAAACAAAGTGCAGACAAAGTGCAGACAAAGTGCAGACAAAGTGCAGACAAAGTGCAAATAAAGTGCAGACAAAGTGCAGACAAAGTGCAAACAAAGTGCAGACAAAGTGCAGACAAAGTGCAGACAAAGTGCAGACAAAGTGCAAACAAAGTGCAAATAAAGTGCAAACAAAGTGCAAACAAAGTGCAGACAAAGTGCAGACAAAGTGCAGACAAAGTGCAAATAAAGTGCAAACAAAGTGCAGACAAAGTGCAGACAAAGTGCAGACAAAGTGCAAACAAAGTGCAGACAAAGTGCAGACAAAGTGCAAACAAAGTGCAAACAAAGTGCAAACAAAGTGCAGACAAAGTGCAAACAAAGTGCAAACAAAGTGCAAACAAAGTGCAAACAAAGTGCAGACAAAGTGCAGACAAAGTGCAAACAAAGTGCAAACAAAGTGCAAACAAAGTGCAGACAAAGTGCAGACAAAGTGCAAACAAAGTGCAGACAAAGTGCAGACAAAGTGCAGACAAAGTGCAGACAAAGTGCAAACAAAGTGCAGACAAAGTGCAAACAAAGTGCAAACAAAGTGCAAAGTGTGTTGCAGAATTGCAAACAATGTGCAAAGCATAAAAAGTGTTTATACTTTTGGTGCCTTTGTTTAGGGCATGGTTACAAAAGTTAAGGTTTTGATGCTTTTGTCTAAGCATTAACTTTCAGTGTGTAAGCAATCGGTAAAAACTGTTAATTCAGTATTGATTGCACCCAAATTGTCTCTTTTAATTTATAGAACTCATACAATATTCAATAATTATAGTAACTAACATCTGATTTGAACTAGAGGTTGACCGATTATGATTTTTCAACGACGATACCGATACTGATTATTGGAGGACCAAAAAAGTTGATTTAAAAAAATGTATTTGTAATAATGATAATTACAACAATACTGAAGGAACACTTATTTTAACTTAATATAATACATCAATAAAATCAATTTAGCCTCAAGTAAATAATGAAACATGTTCAATTTGGTTTAAATAATGCAAAAACAAAGTGTTGGAGAAGCAAGTAAAAGTGCAATATGTGCTATGTAAGAAAGCTAATGTTTCAGTTCCTTGCTCAGAACATGAGAACATATGAAAGCTGGTTATTCCTTTTAACATGAGTCTTCAATATTCCCAGGTAAGAAGTTTTAGTTTGTAGTTATAATAGGAATTATAGGACTATTTCCCTCTATACCATTTGTATTTCATTAACCTTTGACTATTGGATGTTCTTATAGGCACTTTAGTATTGCCAGTGTAACAGTATAGCTTCCATCCCTCTCCTCGCTCCTCCCTGGGCTTGAACCGGCAACACAACGACAATTAGCGCGCACTAACTAGCTAGCCATTTCACTTCGGTTACACGAGCCTCATCTCGGGAGTTGATAAGCTTGAAGTCATAAACAGCGCAATGCTTGATACACAACGAAGAGCTGCTGTCAAAACGCACGAAAGTGAAGTTTGAATTAATGTTTACGAGCCTGCTTCTGCCTACCACCACTCAGTCAGATACTTAGATACTTGTATGCGTGTATGCTGAGTCAGATTATATGCAACGCAGGACACGCTAGATAATATATAGTAATATCATCAACCATGTGTAGTTAACTAGTGATTATGATTGATTGTTTTTTATAAGATAAGTTTAATGCTAGCTAGCAACTTACCTTGGCTTACTGCATTCGTGTAAAAGGCAGTCTCCTTGTGGAGTGCAACGAGAGAGAGGCAGGTCATTATTGCGTTATTTCTACTGACTCTGAAAAACACCAAAAGAAAGATACCCAGGTTCCCTGCATATCTGTGTCAACGTGCCTTAGGCATGCTGCAAGGAGGCATGAGGACTGCAGATGTGACCAGGGCAATAAATTGCAATGTCCGTACTGTGAGACGCCTAAGACAGCACTACAGGGAGACAAGACGAACAGCTGATCGTCCTCACAGTGGTAGACCACGTGTAACAACACCTGCACAGGATCGGTACATCCGACCCTCCAGTGCGCTTCCACGGCTCAGTATATCCTGCGCCTCTAGTGCGCCTTTATACCCCAGTGCGTCCTGTGCCAGTTCTCCACACTCACCGAGCTAAAGTGGTTATCCAGCCAGGACACGTTGTGGCAGCTCCACGTATCAGGCTTCCAGTACGTTTCCTCAGTCCGGTGAGACCTGTTCCAGCTCCACGTACGAAGCCTCCAGCGATGGTCCCCAGTTAAGAGCTTGCAGCGACGATCTACGGTCCAGAAGTCCCGGCGACGATCCCTGCACCGGAGGCGCCACTGAAGTGCGGGGAGCCTAAAGCGGAGCGGGTCTGCGTCCCACACTGGAGCCCCCACCGAGAGTAGATGCCCACCCGGACCCTCCCCTATAGGTTCAGGTTTGCGGCCAGAGTCCGCACCTTTGGGGGTGTACTGTCACGCCCTGACCTTAGAGACCCTTATTTATTCTCTATGTGTGGTTAGGTCAGGGTGTGACTCGGGTGGGAAAATCTATGTTTTCTATTTCTTTGTTGTTTTTCCGAGTGTGGTTCCCAATCAGAGGCAGCTGTCTATCGTTGTCTCTGATTGGAGATCATATATATTATATTATTTTCTGTTTAGTGTCTGTGCCTGACGGAACTGTTCGCTTTCGTTTTTTTGGATTTGTTATTTTTGTTTGAGTGATTCTTGAAAATAAATATCATGAACACTTTCCACGCTGCGCTTTGGTCTACTCTTCCTTCCACCGACAAGAGCCGTTACAGACGCTATATTTTTCTGATGCCAAATTGCAATCCACCCACAGCTCTGAAAAATCCCCAAACCCCTAATTTACACACCCCCATGGACCTCATAAACATGAGGGATGTTTTAACTACAGGCCGTTTACACCTTTCCACAGTGACCACCGAGGGGGGTCCTTCCCACCTCTACACAGAAAAACAGTGAAGCCGATGGGAGGAGAGTCACACAGCCATCCCTCTGATCACCTCCCATTCACCACAGATGTCTGGAAACAAACTGTCTCTGTTATCTCCCAAGCACCCTCTTGTGCAAACTGACTGCCAGAGTAGCAGATTCCATTTAATTGAAAATGTGAATCTGAACTGGAAAGAGCTAGTCTATTTTGAGTCCAATGTTTGGTCTGGCTAGGTCCATTTTCCCTAAAAGGAGAGTGCCGTTACCAAATCTGCACAATGAATAGAGTCCCTTTTTGACCCTAATAGGGTTCAACAAGCTAGGACTTCTGGCAGTAAAGATTAAATCTAACTAAGTGTGTGTCGTCAGGGCGACTCAATCGACGAGTCAGCTGCTGAGTATGTGACGTCCTGAGGGCATTTCCCACCACACAGAGGCACAGCAGAACTAACACAGGGGTCTGCAGGGCCAATTAGGCTTATCATGACCAAACACACGTACCTTTTTCCACTGACTGACCTACACACACACACACACACACACTTCTTTATATAAGCCTCCCATTACCGAACAGGGCAGTAAAATCTAGACAGCCCTTCAATGTTTGAGACAGGGTTGTTTCATGACCTCGGTCACCAGGCTAAGCATGTCTCCATTAACCTTTCAAACAACACACTAATGTTACAGAGAGACCAGACCAACCTCACAGGCCTGAAGCATGAATAGAAAAAGACTCAAAGGCCTTTTAAAAAGTGAATAAAGAAAGAAAGAAAATGGAGTCACATGGAAAGCTTCTCAGACGGAAAACAGCAAACCTTTTCTGACATCCCACAAAGAGCCCCATTGTCCAACACACAGGGCCATGAAAACCAGCTAATCGCAGAGCAGAGAACCTGGGTGAAGAATAGCTTGGCAGCCCAAATACACATGCCCAATTTAAACAACTACCCCACACACAAACTATGATTTATAAGAATATCACAAAATAAAAGAATACTAACAATGAAAACAATACCAGAAACCTGTTTGATCATATATGGAGAGGGAGACAGTATAGACACAGAGGGAAAATGTATGTTTTAGTAGCTAACAGAGCCCCCAGTGGGTCCAGTGTCAATATTGTATTTGCAGAAACACTATTTAAGGGGGTAAACTCCAGGAAAGTGACCAACATGAACACGGTGACCTCAATCTGGGTACGTCACAGCCAAACCATCCATGATCTAATCCAGAACACCACCCCATATAGACCACATGTGGCAGGGATAGGCTGGGAAACATTATCAGCAGCAGCAGAGGCATCCATGACCAAACATCTCCTTATGACTGTCTTGTAATCTAATCTGTACAAAACTACACCACACGGAAAGACAGACAGAGACTATCCTCAGTAATTCAGGTCAGCCCACCGGATTTGTGATGCACTGAGTATCTGACAGACTCCTTGAGTATATAACTTCATCATAGTTCAAAAGGTCTCTTGATATATCCTCTATTCTCTTCCACTGACAGACAGATAGGAAAGACTGCTGTTATTGGGACAGGAGCATGGAAACTTCTTTGATAAATCTATGAAGCAGACATCGATCAGTCAAGACAGACAAGACCCTCGCAGACAGCATGTCATCTATAGTATGACCTCTGACCTCAGCCATCTTAGCAGTCCATCCCCTGATCCCTGTCTGGCACCAGAGACAGGGAAGGAGGAATGTGATGCTGCTGCTGGATGGATGGAAAGGTATTAGGCAGTCTTCTTCTCAACATGGTGGATCTGGCCGGCACTGAGGCCTCGCTGATATTCATATCATATCAGGTTGAGGAGCAGACCTATCCTTACAAGGCCCCACACTGTGCTGCCTCTCCCTCTCTAGACTACTAACACACACACACATGCTACTTCTCCCTAGTCCACACACACACACACACAGTTCATAGACCTTCAGGCAGTCTACCACGGTGGTGTCAGCGCATGGCTAGTGTCCTCTCTGTCTACTAGCTAACATCACTCTACTAGACCAGGCTCTACTAGACCAGGCCACTCTACTAGACTAGGCCTGACAGGAAGCGGACACACATACACCCTCATGGAGCCATGCTATCAGTGAGGGTGAAAGTCTGCCCGTGTGTAGTAGGGTGAGGGAGATGAATGTGTGAGAAGGTTCTAGCTTGCTTTTTCTCATTTTGTGTGTCTCTGTGGGCCTATGCTGCTGTTAAGGCTCGGAAATAAAACACACACACAGATAGAGAGAACACCCTCCCCATCCCGGCCAGACTGACCTCACCCCTGTATTCCAGCTACTCCCCTACTCCCAAGTGTCGCCACAATGTGGGCGATAGTCTGATAACTGAGAAGAAAACGAGTGACAACTGAAGACTTTTCTGTTTCTGATGTGTCCGTTTCCTGTTGGTTTATGTTATTGACGTGTGAAGCTGTCACAAACAACGAGTGTGAAATGTGGAAGAATTAGACTGATTTGGACCACTGGTTGCTAAATTTGACTCTGCTCTCATTTTGTGTTTGGTTTGGCTACACATTTGGGAGTAGCATTAGCATACACATTCAAATCAAATTGTATTTGTCACATGCTTCATAAACAACAAGTGTACACTAACAGTTAAATGCTTACTTACGGGCCCTCCCCAACAATGCAGAGAAAAATATATACAATACCAGTCAAAAGTTTGAACACATCTACTCACTCAATGGTTTTTCTTTAATTTTACTATTTTCTAAATTATAGAATAATAATGAAGACATCAAAACTATGAATTTATTTTTTATTTAACCAGGCAAGTCAGTTAAGAAAAATTATTATTTACAATGATGGCCTACAGCAGCCAAACCTGGACGACACTGAGCCAATTGGGACTCCCAATCACAGCTAGTTGTGAAACAGCCTGGATTCAAACCAGGGTGTATGTAGTGACCCCTCTGGCACTGAGATGCATTGCCTTAGACCGCTGTGCCACTCGGGAACCCTGAAATAACACATATGGAATCATTTAGTAACCAAAAAAAGTGTTAAACAAATCAAAATATATTTTATATTTGAGATTCTTCAAAGTAGCCAGCCGTTGCCTTGATGACAGCTTTGCACACGCTTAGTATTCTCTCAACCAAATTCATGAGGTAGTCACCTGGAACGGATTTCAATTAACAGATGTGCCTTGTGAAAAGTTATAGAAGATGGCCCTATTTGGTAAAAGACCAAGTCCATATTTTGGCAAGAACAGCTCAAATAAGCAGAGAAACGACGTGAAGGTCAGTCAATTCGGAAAACCATCCAGCACTATGACCCAGAGTTAACCCTGTTGCAGAGAAGAAGTTCATTAGAGTTACCAGTCTCAGAAATGGTCAATTAACTACACCTCACAGAGTTCAGGTAACAGACACATCTGAACATCAACTGTTCAGAGGAGACTGCGTGAATCAGGCCTTCATGGTCGAATTGCTGCAAAGAAACCACTACTAAAGGACACCAATAAGAAGAAGAGACTTGCTTGGGCCAAGAAACACGAGCATTGGACATTAGACTGGTGGAAATCTGTCCTTTGGTCTGATGCGTTCAAATTTGAGATTTTTGGTTCCAACCGTCATATCTTTGTGAGATGCAGTGTAGGTGAACGGATGATCTCTGCATGTGTGGTTCCCACCGTGAAGCATGGAGGAGGAGGTGTGATGGTGTGGGGGTGCTTTGCTAGTGACTGTCTGTGATTCATTTAGAATTCAAGGCACACTTAAACAGCATGGCTACCACAGCATTCTACAGCGATACCCCATCCCATCTGGTTTTCACTTAGTGGGACTATCATTTGTATTTCAACAGGACAATGACCCAACACACCTTCAGGCTGTGTAAGGGCTATTTGACCAAGAAGGAGAGTGATGAGTGCTTTATCAGATGACGTGTCCTCCACAATCACCCGACCTCAATCCAATTGAGATGGTTTGGGATGAGTTGGACCGTAGAGTGAAGGAAAAGCAGCCAACAAGTGCTCAGCGTATGTGGGAACTCCTTCAAGACTATTGGAAAAGCATTCCAGTTGAAGCTGGTTGATAGAATGCCAAGAGTGTGCAAAACTGTTGTCATGACTGTCCTGTGTGGATCCGAATGGGTCAGGTCAGCTTGGCAATGGATGACAGTAACCAGACCCTCTCTCTCATCCACAGAGGGGGGAGGAGGGAGCTGTTGGGGGGTTGACAGCTCACACCCTGTCGTAAATTAGGAATGTTCCTTTGTCTTCAGAGACATTTTCCGACAAAACTAACATATTCTAAAGCGAATACTGGAACAATATTTCTAACATAAGAACGTGGGAAATGGTCACAGGTGATCTAAAAAATAATAATGTTATATAGGATGGTATTTGTGATGTCATAAAAAGTGTTATAAAGGAAATACTGTAACTTGAAAAGTATATGCACTACATGTATGAAGTCTCAATCCTTTACATTGTGCATGAAATATGAGCAATGAAAGTATTTTTGTTAAGATGGGAATTTAATTTTAGGAGAGACCATTCTACTACTCTTCAAACCATCCCATTCTACTACTCTTCTCAAATCACTGTATTCTACACCTTTCATCACCAATGGGAACTGTCAAAACAGCTGGCTAGCCTATCTTCCAAGGAGCATCTTCCAGAGAAAACAACAGTAGAAGACGGGGGAGGGGAGAACCCTTTTGGACAATCAGAGCCTCACAAGCGTGCCGCTGAAAGGGCCAACACCTTTCCTAAGGAGTGAGGGTTCCCGACAGAGATCCACGGTGAACGAAGACATTTAAACATAAATACGCTCATGATTTCTTACTCCAAATGGGTGGCGGTTCATGTGCAAAGGATATGATTACTGTGAGAATAGTTTCTAAAATGTATCAACGATAAGTGTCTTTTTCTCTCTCTCTCCCTGTGTAACAATCCGCCATTTGTTACGTCAGTCCGCTAGGGACCTTTTCCTAATGTATTAAGTGTGTATGTTATCCTGTCTTATCATTTAGTTAGTAGTTAGCTAGTAAATAAATAATAAAACAAATTTGTGTAGTACTGAATCATAAGTACGGCTGGAGTTGTTGCAGATGCAGGAGGTTACGACTGTTCAGAATGATGATATGATACGAGGTTATGATTAATACGTTGACTGTTTTATGGATGTGATAGATAGGCAACAGCTCTCGTGGTTTCCCAAATTCCTAATGAGTTAATTGTTACAATCTTAATTTAATTGGGTAACAATTAAACATAGTTAGTTGACTCGATTGATAACAGTCATCAGATTCATGAAAGTAAAGCCACGACACTGTTATCAAGGCAAAGGGTGGCTACTTTGAAGAATCTAAAATCTCAAATATATTTTGATTTGTTTAACACTTTTTTGGTAGAAAATGTAGAAAATAGTTTTTAAAACTTAAGAAAACCCTGGAATGAGTAGGTGTGTCCAAACTTTTGACTGGTCCTTTAAATAATTGAAAAATGTAAAGATAGCAAGGAATAAATACACAATGAATAACGATAACTTGGCTATATTCACAAGTACAAAATCAAGTGTGTGGTAGATGCTAAATGCAGTATCCATCTTCTAGAACACAGTACACATGTTCTCGAATCTTAAACCCATTGTCTCTTCTCTCCTCCCCTTACCACGATGTCTCAGTTGTTAAAAGTTAAGATGAAGTCATCGGCGGGAGAGATGACTGCTGTTCATGCTGTTGCTGTGACTTCACACTACATATATTGAGACGGACGGGGCCTGGGCAGACAGAGGGGGAAGGGGGTTAAAGACCCTGCAGATTGACATCAGACCAGAAGAGGGGGAGGAAGGGGTGAGGAGGAGGGAGGTAGAGGAGGTAGATGGGCTTTAACGGACTCTCTGACTCAGTGTCTGCTAGCATCACATCCTAAATCATACAGCTTTGCTAGACCTGCCTGTGTCTGAACTGTAGTCAAGAGAACTAGGAAAGTGGGGAGGAGAAACAGTGGGAAACTGGAGTCACTGGCGACCCACTCGGCACAAAGCCCCTCTCCTAAACCCCTAGAACGCTCTGGCAGGTGAGACTGTTCTGGGCAGACAGACACAAACACGGTCAGCCAGGACATCTGACTGCGTCTAACGCCGACACCCCAGCGAAGCTTCACTTTGGTTAATGATTAATTATTACAATTACAGGGCTGATAGCTAGGTCCAGGCTGAGTCGCTGACACGGCCTACTGATGAGTGGTGGTCGACACACACAGCAAACAGCCCATGGACAGCAGTGACCGTCTGGGTGCCTTCCATCATCAACTATGTCTGTCTTCAGACTATCTATCAGTCCAGACTATCTATCAAATCAAATCACTTTTATTTGTCACGTGTGCCAAATACAACAGGTGTAGACCTTACAGTGAAATGCTTACTTACAGGCTCTAACCAATAGTGCGAGAGAAAAAAAGTTCTACATGGTTGGTCGGGCCATTTGAGGTAGTATGTACATGAATGTATAGTTAAAGTGACTATACATATATGATAAACAGAGAGTAGCAGCAGCGTAAAAGAGGGGTTGGGGGGGCACACAATGAAAATAGTCCGGGTTCTACCCTGACCACATTTTTGCTGTGCTGCTCTAGTAGTCTGTAAGTACCTGTAATAAGTGTGACATGGACTAAGTTTTAACCCCTTCTTAAAGAGTTTCTCTGGTACTTTTGTATACTTCCTAGCCAGTAATTCTGAGAGTAGCACTCACGAGTCAAATATGGTCCCCGAAAACTGCGTACTACATCACATATGTGCAGATATGTGTACCACGTCATTGCTCGCTATCTCACTCTGCTGTGTGTGCATCTTGCTAGCTGTCACTCAAAAAACGAGGGGCTGAAGCTCATTGGTTAGAACTCAAATTGTTAGGGGTTGGCCCACATGGGGGGAAATGTAGGGAGCACAGCTTCCAGAAAAACAGTTGCTTTCAAACTAGGGATTTCGGGGCAAATGGAGGTAAGACAGTAATTCTGCTCATAGATGATGCATGTATGAAGTACACATCCAGCCCAACGCGGGAGGTTTAAAAATACTTAGCAGTCGCCAAAGTTCCGGAGAATGTCTTTGATGAATGATCTCAGCAGAACTATGGACTGACAATTCACAGTAACAGAATTACGCTGAGACTCATATTTTTTATTTCAAAGTTTAACAAAGCAGTTAACTCTATGCAGAGGGACTACTTTCAACAATTTACACAGAGTTTTCTAAAAACTCAAAAATATCTGCTCCGAATTAAGATTCAACGATGTCTGCAGAAAGAATGGGGTGTTAACTATGACATGACACATTGACACCCGGTAATGGAATTGTGGGAATGGAATTTCAACATGGGTCCCTGATCTGTACTACACAGAAATGCATAATAATTATGGATATCAATGTCATTCTCCTGATAGTGATGTATCCTAAATGGGCATACAAAGGTATACTTATGCAAAATTCTCCTTTGCATATTTGGGTATTATTCTACACACTGGCTATTATTTTAATGAGTTCTGCTGCCAAACAAGACCACATTTGGTTGGTCTGAACCAACCATAGACATCTATGCTTCACAAGTTTGGACATTAGAGTACAGTGAAGCGTAGTTCAGTACACTAGAGTGCATTATAGTGTCCTCGACTGTAGTGTGCTCTACTGTACTAAACTCAATGTTTCTTTACTGTACTGAGCTCCACTGAACTCTACTGTACTGAACTATAATCTACTTTTCTTTGCTCTACTCTACTGTTGCAGTACTGTGCTTTCCAAACTTGGGAACCCAACTGTGGTTTGTGACTACTATGCTTTCCCATTGTAGCCAACTCAATTGCAAAAATTCTGTTACCGATTTTTCTGAAATTCGTGTTTCAATTTTAAGTTAATTACTAATAATTAATAATTGATAGATATATTTTTTAAAGATCAGTCAAAACTAACTAAGCGATAGGTCTACCTTTACTTGTTACTTCTGTGAACTTTCATTATCCTCCTTCCTCACGAGGGAGAGAATTTAGAAAATATCTTAAGGATATGGGCATTTCAAGGCACAAGGCAATGTTTCTTAAACTTTCTCTGAAATTATATAAGTGTTGGTATTAGTTGACAGGGATCTTCAACATCGTGTTTTAATGTATTTCTAACACGTTTAAGACTTTTTCTGGTAGATGTTTTCTGTTTTCTAAGACCCCTTTTCCATCTGTCTGACCAGAAATCAAAGCCTTTGTTAATTCCACATTTTTAGGATGGAAAATGTTTGAAAAATGTATATATGCCTTAATTTCTCAAATATAGACTCTTAGTTTTCATTTTACACCAACTTTGACACGCTTCTATGAACTTCACGTCCCTTTTACATGGAAATGACATGACAGGACTGATGTGATGGAGCCACTGCATGCCAGGATGCTGAGATAAAAGCCACAGCTTGTTTGTGACTCAGAGGTCACATTCCCACACGTTTTCCAATAGGAAAGATTACGTTTTTATTCCCAATCGTACCATAGGGCGGTCACTGGTCGTCATCATATGAGGGTAACCTTTTTACAGTGCATCGTGCACGTGCACGGATGGATTTGTAACCAAAACCAAAAGAGAAAATCTAATTCCATATGTGCATTTACCTAATGTAATAACTTATTTATTAAATGTAGGCTATACAAAAAGATTCAGTTGATACTCACGGCAACTCGGGAATAAACCCTCTAACCTCCTGGGATGTTTATCATTTACCATACAGTGAAAATGACTGACAATTACCTCATATTTCCCACCGTGTTCACGGTAACTTTCTAAATGACTTCCAGGATAGAAAAAATACTCACCTTGAAGAATTGGTCAAGTAAAATTCCACGGAATATCCAAAGTAGCTCCCATTAGGTCCGCTGTAGACAGAAGGGTTCTCCACGTCCAAGTTGAATGTATCACACAACGGTAGCAGAATTATTAGACAAACCCCAATGCAGAATAATGAGTAGTTCAATTTTCCCGGTGTATTCGAATGGTATCTTTTGGAACCCATTCTATTTCTCAATTAATCCACTAAAATTGTATTTGTTTTAATCAACACCTGCGTTGCTCTTATGTTTTTCGATCAGTAGAGCTTGTGGAGTGGTTGTTGTATTTCTCTAAACTGCATGCCTTGAAACTCAAACTCGCTGTATCTCTCCTAAATGCTCAGTCAGCTTCTTCCCGCGACTCGCTCTCCCTTCGCTCGCTCGCTCCTCTGTCCTAATTGAAGGGATATTGAAAGGAGGGAGTTCCTCGACTCGTGACAAATTTTTGAAGAGGTGGAGCTCTTAATTCAGAAAAAGACAGACAGAAGACCAACGTGTTTCGTCAATCTAGAGTGGGCTACACTCAGAACGGAGTCATCTGTATGACACTGAAATCTTCCCGAACTGTCTGGAGAAATCTTCCCGATCTGGGTATTCTGATCATGTTATTCTCTCCTTGGCGCGCAGCCACCATTTGCGTTCAACCCTTTAGAATGTGGAGGGGATTTTGGTCTATCTGCCTAATGAAGATCACATGGTTGTCTCTCTGTAACCTTTTCTACCTGGGTGATGCTGACCAACAGAGATTTAACACAGATAACCAGATACAGTATATTATTAACTTGGTGGTCAATTGATACAGAGTAACATCATCGGTATTTATCAGCCTATTACCTCAACTCTCAATGACCTTTTCTACCTCGAGTTGTTACTAAGTATTCCTCCTGGTTGGAATGGAGTGAGGAGGGTGGTTATTTAGCAACATTATTTTCTTGAGGATGGTTACACAGGAATTTGATGATCATCAGTAGATTTAGAGGTTTGAGGTGATATAGTGGTCAAACGTTTATAATTAATCAGACATTCTGGAAAATACAATGTATGTTGTGAATTTTAACAACTGTCTCCATCTTGCCGATATGCAGCCATATGCTACAGTATGCATGAGTATCACACAAGTCTGGGCTGCGTATGTGTTCTCTATTAGTTGAATAATGCAACATAAGATCTGATTCAGGTAGATGATGCATTCTGTCCTTCATCTCTCAAAGCATGAGGTTATTTTTCCCAGGGTGTAGGAACTAACTGAGAACATTTCCTATTTCTGTTTCTGAGTCACACCAATAGAGACCCACACAGTTGGAAAGTGGTTACGTTGCAAGTCAGAAGCAACCACCTCACTGAAATGAGATGTTCAATAAAGCCACTCGCCTGGCTGGAATTGTGTCTGTTGGTTTAGCTGATTCACAGGGGATTGGGACTGAGGGGCCACATTTAGCTGGGTGGCACGAAGGACTGTCCACTCAAGGCTCACTCATATTTAGAACTACACTTCCAGAATAAATGGTTTTAATATTCTAACTCTTTAGAATCAAAATGGGTTCAATGGCTGGCTTCATATTGAACATCAAAAAGGTTCAATATAGAACCACAAAGCACCCTTACTTTTAGTTCTATAGTATAGTCTCTTCATGCCGAGGGGGGTTGTAGAGTCGTAGAGCTGCTGGGATAATAATGGGGATCATCTGCGGGGCGATTCACAGCTGTTGGGGGCAACATGCCGGTTCACAGCCCTAATCCTGGAGCTAGTGCTCCCATTCATCACTCTCTCTCGCTCCCTTTTTAGACCCACATGATGAGCTTGCAGATGGATGAAAGTGAAACCGTCTGTTTATGACAAGGGTTTATATGTTCTACCCAGATCATATCACCATCTAACGATTACCAATTCTATATCCGATCGCAAGATTGTATAATTTCCAATGGTACAGCGATTTTCCATACACTTCTGACCCCCCCCCCCCCCCCCCCAACATTTCACATTTGTCAAATAAACCAAACATTTCACACTGTCATTGGATTTAGATTAAAAGTTGGGTGACTTTAAGACTTTTTGCAAATCCAATCACTATTCTATGTTGATTCAACGTCATAACATTGAATTATTTTGTTGCAATTACTTGGAAACTGTCACACCACGATCTGTTTCCCCTGTCTTTGTGCTTGTCTCCACCCCCACCCCCCTCCAGGTGTTGCCTATCTTCCCCGTTATCCCCTGTGTATTTATACCTGTGTTCTCTGTTTGTCTCTTGCCAGTTCATTTTGTTCGTCAAGCCTACCAGCGTTTTCCCCTTGCTCCTGTCTTTTTCTAGTTCCTGTTTTCTAGTTTTTCCGTTTTTGACCATTCTGCCTGCCCCTGAACCTGCCTGGCATTATGTACCTTGTCACACCAGCCTGGATTATTGACCTCTGCCTGCCGTTCTGTACCTTTTGGACTCTGATCTGGATTACTGAACTCTGCATGCCCTTGACCTGTCGTTTTGTCTGCCCCCTGTTCTAGTAATAAATATTTGTTACTTCAACACTGTCTGCATCTGGGTCTTCTCCTGAAACGTGATAGGAAACAATGTTGATTCAACCAGTTTTTGCCCATCTTCATCTTCAACCAGTTTTTGCCCATTTTTATCCTGCCTTAAAGGATAAAAATAAATACAAATAAGTCCACGGTTGATACAGTCCCAAAGTGTTTTGCATGTCAGCAGATATTGGACTTTCAAGAAACAAAGTGTTACTTGCCACATCATCATGATGACTTGTTTTGTGATTATTGTGGTAAACAGACAGGCATGTACAGACCCAGTCTTATCTCCCTGACAAAGCAGGGTCAAAAGTTTGAGGTCAGACAGACGAGAGAGGTAAAGGAATACGTAAGGGACAGATAAGAGAGCTGTGTGCTCCTAGTCAGTTATTATTATGGCTGATTGTTCCACCTAGCACTCTGAATTGTTGACCAGCTGCATCAGCTGGTCTCATAGACTAGACGTAACATAGTAAAAGAAAATCCGGGACACTCAAATTAGTATGATATGTTTACATGTTTGGTATGGTTAAAAACGAAAGGAGATTGGTTGGTTGGGGTGGATGGGCGGGTGTATAACTCAAACGTCTAGCAACCCAAAGGTTGTGTGTTTAAATCTCATCATGGACAACTTTAGCATTTTCGCTAATTAGCAACTTTTCAAACTACTTGCTACTTTTTAGCTACTTTTCAACTACTTGGCATGTTAGATAACCCTTCCCATAACCCTAACCTTAACCCTTTTAGTTAACCCTTCCCCTAACCTTAACCCTTTAACCTAACGCCAAACCTTAACCTTAGCCCCTAACCCCTAGAGCTAGCTAACGTTAACATTTGCTACAACAAATTGGAATTTGTAACATATCATACGTTTTGCAAATTCTTTGTCATTTGTAACACACATACAAAATCGATGATGGACCTCCACAAGTTAATGCATACCATATAAAATTTAACATATCATACTAAATGGATTGTCTTGGATTTACGTACAGAATAATACGAAATGCTCTTGGACCACGTTGGTTACATATCTCACTGACCTGGGAAAAAATGCTTACTGTCTTAATTAAACACAATTTTCCGGATGTTGCATACCACGTTCAGCCAATCAGGTTGCAGCAGTCTGGATGAACGTATCCACAACATCAGGAAGTAGCATTAGCCACTCATGGTGGTGGGAAAATGTGTTTTATTAAGATAGTTTGCATATTTTCCCCGTTTTTTTTAGCCGGCGGGCCATTAAATTGAGTTACGGGGGAAATAGATGCCTTTGCAGCTTGAATGAAGGATGTGTTATGTACGTCCAGGTCACCAAGGGACACGAGTGTATAGCCGGCTGGGCACATTATGCAGATGACAAATGACGTAAAATACATAATAGTGCCATCTGGTGGCTGTTTGGGCTAACGTTAAGTTGCTCAAAAACCTGTGGAGTAATTCTGTAATTACACTATTAAAAACATTGTATTAACATGTTGGAATATAGACTGTTCATTATGTTATTAATTAAGTAATAACAAAAAAACAACACTCAACTCTAACACCATGTAATTGTATAGCAAGTCCTATATAATTACTGTAGTAATTACAGTGTTACTACACAGGTATAAACGCAACTTTATTGCATTTTGCAGTTCAGCTTAGAACTCAGCCATTTTAGTACAGGGATTCTTATCTTGTAAATACATATACTACTTCAAAATCTCTCCAAACAGGGAGGGAAAGTAACTTTGGTACTGTACAGCTAATATGAAGCTAAAACAACTAAAACAAGATTAGGTAATGCAGTTGGATTTAGGTCATGGTTTTTTGTCTCACATGTCACTTTCCAGGAGTGCTGTCATTTCAACTAAAAGGTCATGTTCAATATGCTACATCTTTTAAAGGGGAGAGAGAATTGACCATTTACTATACTTTATCTATATTCTGACTCTGAGGGAGTCAGCCAATCCAGATGGAACTGAAAATGCCCTGTTCTGTTATTTTCCATGCCAACTTGAGAGTATGCAACTGAACAGTGTTTTGTTTTCCATATTTTTCTCAATTTATTTACCCTCGAATTCTCTCGTCATAAGAGATTTCTCACAAAAAAGGGGTGCGGCTAACCCCATGCCTCAGCTGTGACATCGTCACCATATTGTTGTGGCAACAGATTAGGAACACAACAAAACACTTCACAGTACTCCAAACAGCTTGGCCACTCTTATAAATATAGACCTCACACACAGACACACACACAGGCATGCACACACGCACACACACACACACTTTCAATTACAAGCAATTGGACACGTGTCTTTCCATACGGTAGGGCAAAGTTTTAATAGGAACACCACAAGGCCAGTCAACTTTTTGATCCTGACACAATTTTGAGGTTAGACTCTGCTCTACCTTACAACTGTCTCTGAACTGGTAACGTGATTCTTTTAGACTGTTAAACAGACTGGATATGCTGCACAGTGGAATGGGCCAGAGCGGGAAACAAGCTCAATACTATGAATTATTTGGTCTCCAAATATCAGTTAATATTCAACTCTCTGTTTCATACCCAGAATAATACACACCAAGACTAAAACCAGTATTGAATATTTTACACTTTATTTCCCTCCAAATGCCAGAAAACTCCTACATTCAGAGATGAACGCTGCTGATGCAGCAACTAATTGCATGTGCATCTGATATTCAATCCCCCACTATTCACTGAGACCCTGCCCTGGCCGACACCCCTTCCTCCATACCCTAATTTCTCTTTGCAAGACAAACAGTCGTTTGACAAACACTGACACAGTGGGGGTTGGGGTTGAGTGCCACTCCAATGGTAGTTATAAGGCAACCCGGACCCTTTTAAGTCCCAATGCAAATGCCACTTTACCACACAGCAACAGAGAGCAAACAAAGGACACAACAGACTACATGGGATGTATACATACATGCATACAGTAAGTAAAGCCACCGCAAGCAAGAGCTAGCAGGAGCTGTAACCTGTTTGTTGCTTTGCTTGTTGGCAAAGCTCTTTATTTGACATCTTGTTTTGTGTGTGTTTAAATTAAGTTGAATTGTCTTGTCAAAGAAGGAAATTGGAGGAAATAGTGACAGATTTGATTGTTATTCAGTATTTATAAAGGCTTGATTTGCAAATGGAAAAGAGAGCTCGCACTTAGCGACTCCTGAGTTAGACTGTAGTCTCCAAATGCTAAAGCACTGGCCTTCTAAACCACACACACACACACACGCACACGCACACACACACACACACACACACACACACACACACACACACACACACACACACACACACACACACACACACACACACACACACACACACACACACACACACACACACACACACACACACACACACACACACACACACACACACACACACAGCTCAAACCTTCCTCTGTATTCCCCCTTACCCCCTCTCTCTCTCCTCTACTGTAGTAATACACATCTAAATTCTTCCTATGTGAAGGCCTGCCTGCACTTCCTGTTTCTACTACACTCATATAAAAAAGGTTTCCAGAAGGGTTCTTCTGCTCTCCCAATAGGAGAAGCCTTTAAAGAAACCCTTTTTGGTTCCTAGTAAAACCCTTTTTGGTTCCAGGTAGAAAAGTTTTAGGTTCCATGTAGAACCCTCTGTGGTACGGGTTCTACATGGGATCCAAAAGAGTTCTACCTAGAAACACACACACACTTGAATTCCTCCTCTCTTTCTTTTCAACCTTTCCATTTAGACGAGAGGAAGGGTGGGGAGATGTTGCTGATTACTCCAGGCCAGTCTAACACTGTCAACTGGTCGACAGATTCGTAATGAAGGAGTGGAACTTGGCTGGACAGACAGGGTTGTCGGAAGGAATTGTCCATTGTTGTACACGCTGACTCCTAGCAACAGTGAATCATAGTTTTGATTTAGACAAGGGATCATCTGGGTAGTTCTCATTGCAAAACAGTTCCAATCATTCTCATTACCCCTCTTCTTCCAAAAGGCCCTGGACTTATTTTATTTTGACCTTCTTCTCTGCGTGTGTTTTTTACTGTGGTCCCATGCCAACTGAGACAACATGTGTGGTGGGGGTAAGACCATCCAAAAGTGTCCATGCACTGTTTGCTTACCTAGTTAAAACAGCCACAAAATGTCTGAAAATGGGCACTTGTGTTTTTATGTACATCCGCTAATCAGCCTCAGTTACAGAAGCAGTAAAGCAGCGCCACATGTAATGACTAAGGACACCAGGCCTCTGTGGCCCTGCCTGCCGGCAGCGAGATCATTGGACACTCTATGATGCACATAAGTGTCCCGTTGCACCAGCGGATCCCGCTGTGCTGCTACCATTTACAGCCCATGTACAAGCTCTCATCAGCATAATGCTGCTACACACAGAGTTTAGCCTCTGTTACCTCACGCATGTTTGCCTGTAAAAACACAAAGGTTGCATTATAGGAATGATGTAATTTGATGGGGTCTTAGTGGTACAGTGAACATGTTGACAGAGACTGTGTGTAAACCTGTGAGACTGAAAGACTAGCAAGGAGTCAGGTTAGGAAAATACTGTGTACCAGTAGTTGTGTTTCTACCCAAACTATCATGTTCATTTCCTGAGTATGTGTCCAAATTATAGAGGTAAAGAATTTATCTGCCGGTCGAGATGGGTCTAATTGTGATAAATATAACTCTGACCCCCTCTTTGACTAAAGAGGAGCACGCTCTCCGCAGCCGATGTGAGTAAGCCGATGTGATTAAGACCGATGTGAGAATGCTAGTCATTGACTACAGCTCATCGTTCAATCAATCAAATGTATTCATAAAGCCCTTCTTACATCAGCTGATGTCACAAAGTGCTGTACAGAAACCCAGCCTAAAACCCCAAACAGCAAGCAATGTAAACAAGCCAGCAGCATGCCACCCTGCATCCCACTGCTGGCTTGCTTCTGAAGCTAATCATGGTTGGTCCTGGTCAGTCCCGAGAAGGTAGACCAGATGCAGCTGGAAGTGGTGTTGGAGGGCCAGTAGGAGGCACTCTTTCCTTAGGTCTAAACAAAATGCCCCAGGGCAGGGATTGGGGACACTGCCCTTTGTAGGGTGCTGTCTTTCGGATGGGATGTCAAACAGGTGTCCTGACTCTCTGTGGTCACTAAAGATTCCATGGCACTTATCATAAGAGTAGGGGTGTTAACCCTGGTGTCCTGGATAAATTCCCAAGCTGTCCCTCATACCACCGTGATCAACTAATCATCCCCAGCTTACAATTGGCTCATTCATCCCTCTCCCCAGTAACTATTCCCCAGGTTGTTGCTGTAAATGAAGATGTATTCTCAGTCAACTTACCTGGTAAAAAAAATTAATGCAGGTGTAGAAGCACAGTGGCTATGAAAAACTCCCTAGAAAGGCTGGAACCGGGCCTCCCAGTGGTTAAGGGCGCTGTACTGCAGCGCCAACTGTGCCATCAGAGACTGGGTTCGCGCCCAGGCTCTGTCATAACCGGCCGCGACCGGGAGGTCCGTGGGGCGACGCACAATTGGCCTAGCATCGTCCGGGTTAGGGAGGGCTTGGCCGGTAGGGATGTCCTTGTCTCATCGCGCACCAGCGACTCCTGTGGCAGGCCGGGCGCAGTGCGCGCTAACCAAGGTTGCACTGTGTTTCCTCCGACACATTGGTGCGGCTTGGTTGGGTTGTGTATCGGAGGATGCATGACTTTCAACCTTCGTCTCTCCCAAGCCCGTACGGGAGTTGTAGCGATGAGACAAGATAGTAGCTACTAAAAACAATTGGATACCACGAAATTGGGGAGAAAAAAGAAAAAGAAAAAAGAAAGGCTATGAGGGGTGGCCAGTCCTATTCTGGCTGTGCCAGGTGGAGATTATAACAGAACATGTTCATAGACGACCAGCAGGGTCAAATAATAATAATCACAGTTGTTGTAGAGGGTGCAACAGGTCAGCACCTCATGAGTAAATGTCGGTTGGCTTTTCATAGCCGATCATTCAGAGTATCTCTACCGCTCCTGCTGTCTCTAGAGAGTTGAAAACAGCAGGTCTGGGACAAACAGGCAGGATATAACTTTGCCAAAGCACAGCCCCCCCACACCACTAGAGGGATATCTTCAACAACCAACTTACTATTCTGAGACAAGGCCGAGTACAGCCCACAAAGATCTCCCCCATGGCAAGAACCCAAGGGAGGGGCGCCAACCCGGAGAGGAAGATCACGTCGGTGACGCACCCCTCCTAGGGAAGGCATGGAGGAGCACCAGTGACTCAGCCCCTGTAATAGGCTTCCCAGTGTAGAGATGGGAACCGGCCAAGCAGAGACAGCAAGGGAGGTTCATTGCTCCAGTGCCTTTCCGTTCACCTTCACACTCCTGGGCCAGACGACACTCAATCATAGGACTTACTGAAGAGATGAGTCTTCAATGAAGACTTAAAGGTTGAGACCGAGTCTGCGTCTCTCACATGCATAGGCAGACCATTCCATAAGAATGAAACTCTACAGAAGAAAGCCCTAACACGATAGTGCCCTCAAAGCTCATCAATAAGCTAAGGACCCTGTGACTAAACACCTCCCTCTGCAACTGGATCCTGGACTTCCTGACGGGCCTCCCCCAGGTGGTAAGGGTTGGTAACAACACATCCGCCATGCTGATTCTCAACACAGGGTCCCCTCAGGGGTGCGTGCTCAGTCCCCTCCTGTACTCCCTGTTCACTCATGACTGCACGGCCAGGCACGATTCCAACACCATCATTAAATTTGCCGATGACACAACAGTGGTAGGCCTGATCACCAACAACGACGAGACAGCCTATAGGGAGGAGGTCAGAGACCTGGCCATGTGGTGCCAGGACAACAACCTCTCTCTCAATGTGATCGAGACAAAGGAGATGATTGTGGACTACAGGGAAAAGAGGACCGAGCACACCCCAATTCTCATCTACGAGCTGCAGTGAAGCAGGTTGAGAGCTTCAAGTTCATTGGTGTCCACATCACCAACAAACTCTCATGATCCAAGCACACCAAGACAGTCGTGAAGAGGCCAGGACAAAACCTATTCCCCCTCAGGAGACAGAAAAGATTTTGCATGGGTCCTGAGATCCTCAAAAGTTTCTACAGCTGCACCATCGAGAGCATCTTGACTGGTCGCATCACTGCCTCGTGTTACAACTGCTCGGCCTCTGACCACAAGGCACAACAGAGAGTAGTGCGAACGGCCCAGTACATCACTGGGGCCAAGCTTCCTGCCATCCAGGACTCTCTGCTACCGCATGGAAAGCGGTACCGGAGTGCCAAGTCTATGTCCAAGAGGCTTTTAAACAGCTTCTACCCCCAAGCAATAAGACTCCTGAACATCTAGTCAAATGGCTCCCCAGACTATTTGCAGTGCCCCCCCCCCCCCCCGCTTTACACCACTGCTACTCTCTGTTACACCACTGCTACTCTCTATGCATAGTCACTTTAATAACTCTACCTACATGTACATACTACCTCAACTAACCGGTGCCCCCGCACATTGACTCTGTATCGGTACCCCCCCAGTATATAGTCTCAATATTTATATTTTACTGCTGCTCTTTAATTACTTGTTACTTTTATCTCTTATTCTTATCCGTATATTTTTTAAACTGCAATGTTGGTTAAGGACTTGTAAGTAAGCATTTCACTGTAAGGTCTACACCTGTTGTATTTGGCGCATGTGACTAATACAATTTGATTTGATGTGCAGGAATGTTTGTAGAATGTTTAACTTGATAGTAAAGAAAAGACGCTGATGCAACAGTCTGCCCTGTCTACCACGGTTCTGCTCCTGCAGCATTCAGAACCTATGTTACTCTGTTCTAGGTGTCATGTTTATTTGCCTGGCCTATTTGTATCTCAGAACAATGTACGCCCTGTGACTGTCATGTTTTGTCATTTATTATCTTGTCTTGTCCCTGTGCTTCCCATTCTATTCGTTTCCCTCTGCTGGTCTTATTAGGTTCTTTCCCTCTTTCTATCCCTCTATCTCCCCCTCCCTCTCTCACTCTCTCGCTCTCTCTTCTCTCTATCGTTCCGTTCCTGCTCCCAGCTGTTCCTATTCCCCTAATCAATCATTTAGTCTTCCCACACCTGTTCCCGATCCTTTCCCCTGATTAGAGTCCCTATTTCTTCCTTTGTGTTCCGTTCCTGTCCTGTCGGTTCCTTGTTTAGAATTCACCGTGCTGTGTTTGTGTATCGCCCTGTCGTGTCGTGTTTTCCTCAGATGCTGCGTGGTGAGCAGGTGTCTGAGTCTGTCTGGTTCAAGTGCCTTCCCGAGGCAACCTGCTGTTCACCTGCTGTTCAAGATCGAGTCTCCAGTTTGTCCTCGTCATTTCGAGTGAAAGTTGTGTTTTTTTGATTGTATTAACTTTACTGGATTAAAGACTCTGTTTTCGCCAAGTCGCTTTTGGGTCCTCTTTCACCAGCATGACAGAAGGAACCGACCAAGGAATGGACCCAGCGACTTCAGACGCTCGTTACACTGCCGTCGAGATCCAAGGAGCCATGCTCGGCAGACACGAGCAGGAATTGTCTGCTGCTCGCCATGCCGTGGAGAACCTGGCCGCTCAGGTTTCCGACCTCTCTGGACAGTTCCAGAGTCTACGTCTCGTGCCACCTGTTACTTCCTGGCCTGCCGAGCCTCCAGAACCTAGGGTTAATAACCCACCTTGCTACTCCGGGCAGCCCACTGAGTGCCGCTCCTTTCTCACGCAGTGTGAGATTGTGTTCTCTCTCCAACCCAACACATACTCTAGAGAGAGAGCTCGGGTTGCTTACGTCATTTCACTCCTTACTGGCCGGGCTCGAGAATGGGGCACAGCTATCTGGGAGGCAAGGGCTGATTGCTCTAACAAGTTCCAGAACTTTAAAGAGGAGATGATTCGGGTTTTTGACCGTTCAGTTTTTGGTGGGGAGGCTTCTAGGGCCCTGGCTTCCTTATGCCAAGGTGAACGGTCCATAACGGATTATTCTATTGAGTTTCGCACTCTTGCTGCCTCTAGTGAGTGGAACGAGCCGGCGCTGCTCGCTCGTTTTCTGGAGGGACTCCACGCAGTGGTTAAGGATGAGATTCTCTCCCGGGAGGTTCCTTCAGATGTGGACTCTTTGATTGCTCTCGCCATCCGCATAGAACGACGGGTAGATCTTCGTCACCGGGCTCGTGGAAGAGAGCTCGCATCAACGGTGTTTCCCTGCTCCGCATCGCACCCATCTCCCTCCTCTGGCTCAGAGACTGAGCCCATGCAGCTGGGAGGGATTCGCATCTCGACTAAGGAGAGGGAACGGAGGATCACCAACCGCCTGTGCCTCTATTGCGGAGTTGCTGGACATTTTGTTAATTCATGTCCAGTAAAAGCCAGAGCTCATCTGTAAGCGGAGGGCTACAGGTGAGCGCAACTACTCAAGTCTCTCCATCAAAATCCTGTACTACTTTGTCGGTCCATCTACGCTGGACCGGTTCGGGTGCTACATGTAGTGCCTTGATAGACTCTGGGGCTGAGGGTTGTTTCTTGGACGAAGCATGGGTTCGGAAACATGACATTCCTTTCAGAGAGTTAGAGAAGCCTACGCCCATGTTCGCCTTAGATGGTAGTCATCTTCCCAGTATCAGATTTGAGACACTACCTTTAACCCTCACAGTATCTGGTAACCACAGTGAGACTATTTCTTTTTGATTTTCCGTTCACCGTTTACACCTGTTGTTTTGGGTCATCCCTGGCTAGTATGTCATAATCCTTCTATTAATTGGTCTAGTAATTCTATCCTATCCTGGAACGTTTCTTGTCATGTGAAGTGTTTAATGTCTGCCATCCCTCCCGTTTCTTCTGTCCCTACTTCTCAGGAGGAACCTGGCGATTTGACAGGAGTGCCGGAGGAATATCATGATCTGCGCACGGTCTTCAGTCGGTCCCGAGCCAACTCCCTTCCTCCTCACCGGTCGTATGATTGTAGTATTGATCTCCTTCCGGGGACCACTCCTCCTCGGGGTAGACTATACTCTCTGTCGGCTCCCGAACGTAAGGCTCTCGAGGATTATTTGTCTGTGTCTCTTGACGCCGGTACCATAGTGCCTTCTTCCTCTCCGGCCGGGGCGGGGTTCTTTTTGTTAAGAAGAAGGACGGTACTCTGCGCCCTGCGTGGATTATCGAGGGCTGAATGACATAACGGTTAAGAATCGTTATCCGCTTCCCCTTATGTCATCAGCCTTCGACATTCTGCAGGGAGCCAGGTGCTTTACTAAGTTGGACCTTCGTAACGCTTACCATCTCGTGCGCATCAGAGAGGGGGACGAGTGGAAAACGGCGTTTAACACTCCGTTAGGGCATTTTGAGTACCGGGTTCTGCCGTTCGGTCTCGCCAATGCGCCAGCTGTTTTTCAGGCATTAGTTAATGATGTTCTGAGAGACATGCTGAACATCTTTGTTTTTGTCTATCTTGACGATATCCTGATTTTTTCTCCGTCACTCGAGATTCATGTTCAGCACGTTCGACGTGTCCTACAGCGCCTTTTAGAGAATTGTCTCTACGTAAAGGCTGAGAAGTGCTCTTTTCATGTCTCCTCCGTTACTTTTCTCGGTTCCGTTATTTCCGCTGAAGGCATTCAGATGGATTCCGCTAAGGTCCAAGCTGTCAGTGATTGGCCCGTTCCAAGGTCACGTGTCGAGTTGCAGCGCTTTTTAGGTTTCGCTAATTTCTATCGGCGTTTCATTCGTAATTTCGGTCAAGTTGCTGCCCCTCTCACAGCTCTTACTTCTGTCAAGACGTGTTTTAAGTGGTCCGGTTCCGCCCAGGGAGCTTTTGATCTTCTAAAAAAACATTTTACGTCCGCTCCTATCCTCGTTACTCCTGACGTCACTAGACAATTCATTGTCGAGGTTGACGCTTCAGAGGTAGGCGTGGGAGCCATTCTATCCCAGCGCTTCCAGTCTGACGATAAGGTTCATCCTTGCGCTTATTTTTCTCATCGCCTGTCGCCATCTGAGCGCAACTATGATGTGGGTAACCGTGAACTGCTCGCCATCCGCTTAGCCCTAGGCGAATGGCGACAGTGGTTGGAGGGGGCGACCGTTCCTTTTGTCGTTTGGACAGACCATAAGAACCTTGAGTACATCCGTTCTGCCAAACGACTTAATGCCCGTCAAGCTCGTTGGGCGTTGTTTTTCGCTCGTTTCGAGTTTGTGATTTCTTACCGTCCGGGTAGCAAGAACACCAAGCCTGATGCCTTATCCCGTCTGTTTAGTTCTTCTGTGGCTTCTACTGATCCCGAGGGGATTCTTCCTTATGGGCGTGTTGTCGGGTTAACAGTCTGGGGAATTGAAAGACAGGTTAAGCAAGCACTCACGCACACTGCGTCGCCGCGCGCTTGTCCTAGTAACCTCCTTTTCGTTCCTGTTTCCACTCGTCTGGCTGTTCTTCAGTGGGCTCACTCTGCCAAGTTAGCTGGTCATCCCGGTGTTCGAGGCACTCTTGCGTCTATTCGCCAGCGCTTTTGGTGGCCGACTCAGGAGCGTGACACGCGCCGTTTCGTGGCTGCTTGTTCGGACTGCGCGCAGACTAAGTCGGGTAACTCTCCTCCTGCCGGTCGTCTCAGACCGCTCCCCATTCCTTCTCGACCATGGTCTCACATCGCCCTAGACTTCATTACCGGTCTGCCTTTGTCTGCGGGGAAGACTGTGATTCTTACGGTTGTCGATAGGTTCTCTAAGGCGGCACATTTCATTCCCCTCGCTAAACTTCCTTCCGCTAAGGAGACGGCACAAATCATTATCGAGAATGTATTCAGAATTCATGGCCTTCCGTTAGACGCCGTTTCAGACAGAGGCCCGCAATTCACGTCACAGTTTTGGAGGGAGTTCTGTCGTTTGATTGGTGCGTCCGTCAGTCTCTCTTCCGGGTTTCATCCCCAGTCTAACGGTCAAGCAGAGAGGGCCAATCAGACGATTGGTCGCATACTACGCAGCCTTTCTTTCAGAAACCCTGCGTCTTGGGCAGAACAGCTCCCCTGGGCAGAATACGCTCACAATTCGCTTCCTTCGTCTGCTACCGGGTTATCTCCGTTTCAGAGTAGTCTGGGTTACCAGCCTCCTCTGTTCTCATCCCAGCTTGCCGAGTCCAGCGTTCCCTCCGCTCAAGCGTTTGTCCAACGTTGTGAGCGCACCTGGAGGAGGGTGAGGTCTGCACTTTGCCGTTACAGGGCACAGACTGTGAGAGCCGCCAATAAACGCAGGATTAAGAGTCCAAGGTATTGTTGCGGCCAGAGAGTGTGGCTTTCCACTCGCAACCTTCCTCTTACGACAGCTTCTCGTAAGTTGACTCCGCAGTTCATTGGTCCGTTCCGTGTCTCCCAGGTCGTCAATCCTGTCGCTGTGCGACTGCTTCTTCCGCGACATCTTCGTCGCGTCCATCCTGTCTTCCATGTCTCCTGTGTTAAGCCCTTTCTTCGCACCCCCGTTCGTCTTCCCTCCCCCTCCCGTCCTTGTCGAGAGCGCACCTATTTACAAGGTACATAAGATCATGGACATGCGTTCTCGGGACGGGGTCACCAATACTTAGTGGATTGGGAGGGTTACGGTCCTGAGGAGAGGAGTTGGGTTCCGTCTCGGGACGTGCTGGACCGTTCACTCATTGATGATTTCCTCCGTTGCCGCCAGGATTCCTCCTCGAGTGCGCCAGGAGGCGCTCGGTGAGTGGGGGGTACTGTCATGTTTTGTCATTTATTATCTTGTCTTGTCCCTGTGCTTCCCATTCTATTCGTTTCCCTCTGCTGGTCTTATTAGGTTCTTTCCCTCTTTCTATCCCTCTATCTCCCCCTCCCTCTCTCACTCTCTCGCTCTCTCTTCTCTCTATCGTTCCGTTCCTGCTCCCAGCTGTTCCTATTCCCCTAATCAATCATTTAGTCTTCCCACACCTGTTCCCGATCCTTTCCCCTGATTAGAGTCCCTATTTCTTCCTTTGTGTTCCGTTCCTGTCCTGTCGGTTCCTTGTTTAGAATTCACCGTGCTGTGTTTGTGTATCGCCCTGTCGTGTCGTGTTTTCCTCAGATGCTGCGTGGTGAGCAGGTGTCTGAGTCTGTCTGGTTCAAGTGCCTTCCCGAGGCAACCTGCTGTTCACCTGCTGTTCAAGATCGAGTCTCCAGTTTGTCCTCGTCATTTCGAGTGAAAGTTGTGTTTTTTTGATTGTATTAACTTTACTGGATTAAAGACTCTGTTTTCGCCAAGTCGCTTTTGGGTCCTCTTTCACCAGCATGACAGTGACCCCCTCCTGTGTTATCTTATTGGGCCGGGTGTGCTGTGGGACGGGCGTGCTGTGGGACCGGGCTGACATGAGGCCCTGCCTGCAGTGTAGGAATGTGGCTGTATAGTAGTGGATGGATCTGGGAGTGGTGGGGTACAGGGAGAGAGCAGAGCAGAGGGGACTGTTTCTTTCTCACACAAAGGCATGCACACGCACACACACACACACACACACACACACACACACACACACACACACACACACACACACACACACACACACACACACACACACACACACACACACACACACACACACACACACGCACGCACGCACGCACGCACACGCACACAAACACACACACACATATACATACAGGATATGGCTGGTTTTCCCACACCCCCTCCCATGGTCTAACATACCTAAAACACACTGTCACACGAGGTATCACAACATAAACTTTTTTCATTGAGACTTTTGTGACAACAAGGTTCACACAATAATATAGAAACATTACTGTTTATAGATGACAAAATACATGGAAAGGTGTTTAAGTCACACAATCAAACTAAAATGTGTTTGTTATTCTTCTAACCTGACAAATCGTTTAGCCCTGTATAGCTCTCTTTCCAGTGTGGGCTAATTGCCATGTCTCCCTCTAACAAATGGCTAATGACATCAGTAAGTAAACATTGTTGGGAGGAGTTGGACAATCATCACCTCCTCAAAACCCGCTACATATCCTCCTCAACACCCGCTACATATCCTCTTCAACACACGCTACATATCCTCCTCAAATCCCGCTACATATCACCCTCAACACCCGCTACATATATCCCTCAACACCAGCTACATATATCCCTCAACACCCGCTACATATCTTCCTCAACACCCGCTACATATATCCCTCAACACCCGCTACATATCTTCCTCAACACTCGCTACATATATCCCTCAAAACCCGCGACATATATCCCTCAACACCCGCTACATATCCTCCTCAACACCCGCTACATATCCTCCTCAACATCCGCTACATATCCTCCTCAACATCCGCTACATATCCTCCTCAACACCCGCTACATATCCTCCTCAACATCCGCTACATATCCTCCTCAACACCCGCTACATATCCTCCTCAACACCCGCTACATATCCTCCTCAACACCCGCTACATATCCTCTTCAACACCCGCTACATATCCTCTTCAACACCCGCTACATATCTTCCTCAACACCCGCTACATATCCTCCTCAACACCCGCTACATATCTCCTTCAACACCCGCTACATATCTGCTACATATCCTCTTCAACACTCGCTACATAATCCCCTCAAGGCCCGCTACATATCTTCCTCAACACCCGCTACATATCCTCCTCAACACTCGCTACATATCCTCTTCAACACCCGCTACATTTCCTCCTCAACACCTGCTACATATCCTCCTCAACACCCGCTACATATCCTCCTCACCACCCGCTACATATTATCCTCATGTCACAGTTATGAGTGAAGAGGTGTGGAGTCAGGCGCAGAGAGCAAAGATGTGGGAAAAACAACACGCTTTAATGTCCCGAAATACAACATGTACAAAGTGAAAACACAAATGAACAGAAATAACCGGACAGCGTGTAACCCAAAATACAACAAAATACACTCAACCAACAAAACAGACGAACAAGCACGCACGAAACAGAAGCGGGCTAAACAGACTATATATACCCTATCCTAACAATCAAACTAGAAACAGGTGCTACCAATTAGACAAAACTAAACGAACACAGAACAACGGATCGGCGATAGCTAGTAGACCGGCGACGACGACCGCCGAGCGCCACCCGAACAAGAAGGGGAGTCACCTTCGGTAATATTCGTGACAGTACCCCCCTCCTGACGCGCAGCTCCCGCAGCGCGCCGACGTCGGCCTCGGTGACGACCCGGAGGCCGAGGCGCTGGGCGATCCGGGCGGAGGCGATGAAATTCACTCAACATGGATGGGTCTAGAATATCCCTCGCCGGAACCCAGCACCTCTCCTCCGGACCGTACCCCTCCCAGTCGACGAGGTACTGCAAGCCTCTCACCCGGCGTCTCGAGTCCAGAATAGCTCGTATCTTGTACGCCGGGGACCCTCGATGTCCAGAGGGGTGGAGGAACCTCCGGTACCTCATTCTCCTGCATGGGACCAGCTACCACCGGCCTGAGAAGAGACACATGAAATGGGGGGTTAATACGATAATACGAAGGAAGTGATAATCGATAACAAACCTCATTTATTCTCCTCAGGACTTTAAATGGCCCTATACACTGCGGACCCAGCTTCCGGCAGGGCAAGTGGAGAGGCAGGTTACGGGTCGAGAGCCAGACCTTGTCCCCAGGTGCAAACACGGGGGCCTCACTGCGGTGACGGTCAGCGCTCTTCTTCTGCCTTATACTAGCTTGGCGTAATGACTCCTGGACTGCCCTCCAGGTCTCCTTAGAGCGCTGTACCCACTCCTCCACCGCAGGAGCCTCAGTCTGGCTCTGATGCCACGGTGCCAAGACCGGCTGGTACCCCAACACGTACTCAAATGGTGACATGTTGGTAGAAGAGTGGCTTAGTGAATTCTGGGCTATTTCTGCCCAGGGAATATATCTTGCCCACTCGCCTGGCCGGTCCTGGCAATACGACCGCAGAAACCTACCCACCTCCTGGTTGACTCTCTCCTCCATAGTGGGAAGAGGAGTGGTCGCTGCTCCTGCTGACTCCATATCGTGGTGCGGGCTTCTGTCACAGTTATGAGTGAAGAGGTGTGGAGTCAGGCGCAGAGAGCAAAGATGTGGGAAAAACAACACGCTTTAATGTCCCGAAATACAACATGTACAAAGTGAAAACACAAATGAACAGAAATAACCGGACAGCGTGTAACCCAAAATACAACAAAATACACTCAACCAACAAAACAGACGAACAAGCCCGCACGAAACAGAAGCGGGCTAAACAGACTATATATACCCTATCCTAACAATCAAACTAGAAACAGGTGCTACCAATTAGACAAAACTAAACGAACACAGAACAACGGATCGGCGATAGCTAGTAGACCGGCGACGACGACTGCCGAGCGCCACCCGAACAAGAAGGGGAGTCACCTTCGGTAATATTCGTGACACCTCAACACCCGCTACATATCCTCCTCAACACCCGCTACATATCCTCTTCACCACCCGCTACATATCCTCCTCAACACCCGCTACATATCCTCTTCAACACCTGCTACATATCCTCCTCAAAGCCCACTACATATCCCCCTCAACACCCGCTACATATCCTCCTCAACACCCGCTACATATCTTCCTCAACACCCGCTACATATCCTCCTCAACACCCGCTACATATCCCCTCAACGCCCGCTACATATCCTCCTCAACACCCGCTACATATCTTCCTCAACACCCGCTACATATCCTCCTTAACACCCACTACATATCCCCCTCAACACCCGCTACATATCCCCCTCAACGCCCGCTACATATACTCTTCAACACCTGCTACATATCCTCCTCAAAGCCCACTACATATCCCCCTCAACACCCGCTACATATCCTCCTCAACACCCGCTACATATCTTCCTCAACACCCGCTACATATCCTCCTTAACACCCACTACATATCCCCCTCAACACCCGCTACATATCCTCCTCAACACCCGCTACATATCTTCCTCAACACCCGCTACATATCCTCCTTAACACCCACTACATATCCCCCTCAACACCCGCTACATATCCCCTCAACGCCTGCTACATATCCTCTTCAACACCTGCTACATATCCTCCTCAACACCCGCTACATATATTTCCTACTCTGACAGTGAACCTTCAAGACAAAGATTGATGGGGAAAGAACAATATCTTAGCAACATGATCTCACAAGATCTCCCACCTCAGATCAATGGGGGGAAAAAAGCACAGGCCTTCACATTAAAACTCTTGACCTCATCCTCACAATGGGACACATATTAGAAACTGGTGGTGCTGAGAAGTGTAACTATTTTATGGGGGACTTTAGACATATCTTATCAGCTTGCAGCATCCAGCCATACTTGGTTCTAACAGAGGTTTGAAGCCTCTTAGTGCTTCCTTCCTGCTCATGAGGCCATCTGTTTGTTTATCAAGCTTTTCCATCAGCTCTGGGGCTAAATTTATCATTCAGAGTGTTAAGTGCGTTACCTACAGTAAATATGTTGTTTTCTAATTCTCTTCGAAATATTTCAGATGGTTTACACATTTATGCATTGGATGGTTCTCTCATCGAGCAGGTTCCCGCCTATAAGTAACTGGTCTTCTGAATTGACAAAAAATGTGTGTTTAAAAAGCATACAGACGAGCTAGAAGCTGAAGCTGAGATTTAAAGTAGGCTTCTTTTATAGAAGTAGGTCCCTCGTGTCTCTACAAACCTAGGCAAATCAGTCTAGTTTTATTAATGCCCCCAATGTTTGGAATAATTTACAATCCTAATTACATCTTGAATCCTTGGTGCCAATAGGGCAGTTTAGAACACTGATGAGGAATACATTCACTGAGGTTTGCGATCATTTATTTGTTTAGTCGAAATGTAATGTATATGTGATTGGAGGTATCTTTCAGTTTCTTATTTTGTCGCTGTTCTATTGAATTATCATGTTGATTTGTGAATTGTTTGTTCTCAGAGCACCATTGAGAATGAGACCACGGTCTCAATTGGGCTCCCCTGAATAGATAAAAGTAACAAAATCTATCTATTCAACTGAATGTGTGATTTCAAACACAGATTTACACAGTTAGATTTAGGTATAAGAAGTAAGTATTGAAACTTTTAAAGTATTATAAGGTTGTCTGTTAATGACGAACAGTGGTTGTATATACAATTGCTGACATTTTTACACAGTTACAATAAATAAATAAAAATGACTGTCCTCCTTTGTAAACTGTAGTCCTAGTTTCATGACCAGAACACGACCCCCCATGTGTTTGAGTCTTTCTGCTTGTTTTCAAACTTCTCTCCTATCGCACACCTAACCATTTCCTGCTGCATTGTTTTTCTACATCCTGTCCAGACTGTGTTTAGCCCTGGCTGGTGGATGACAGCGTGGCTAGAAGAATGTCCCAGAATGAAGAATGCAGGGGTTTGTTCTGCCTGTATTCCATCATCTAAGTCCACACGCGTCACAATGACTATGTCCCAGCCCTCTAAGTGGAAAAACAATGTTTAGGATGGTGAGTCACGATACTTCCCATTAAAACAAGGTTATATGCACCCCATCTAATCACAGCAACAGGCTCCACCTTATAAGCTCATGTTGGTGCTCATGCTGTACAGACCACCAAGGTGTCACACCGAGCAACACAGCCTTATATAGAAGCCATATTAAATGCTAACTCTGTGATCAGTGCATTAGGGTAACCAACACTAACGTTGAGGAGGTACAGGCAGGCTCGCTGCATGAGCTTATATAGAGAGTGGCTGGGACTAATGCTGGAGTCACTGGAGGGATATATCTCGTAGTGGGTCTGAGAAGTTTAGAAACTGATATCCTTTAATGTGAGTGTCTTTCAATTCCCATAGAGCCACGACAGGGGGGCCTGAATGATTGGAGTTGTAATATCAGTTTGTTTGGTGCAGGGGTAGAGGACAGGAGACTTTGCACACCATGTCCTGTGCAAGGGTTGAATTACATCTCAAACAAACCTGAGTGTTGTTTCACAAGCAAGCAGAGGAGAGGATGAGAGTCTGTTCTAATGAAGAGGGCAAGGGTCGACAGATCTATTATGTTTTTTTTTATCTCTCTTTTTTCTCTCTCCGGTTGAAACCTGACACATCCTGGTCCTAATAAAGGGTATCCAGCCTCCCATATCCCAGGCCCACAAAGAGACCTCCACCTGCTCTCAGTCTCAGGGCCTTCTGGTCAGAATGGCGTGAGATTACAATATAATCACAGTTTTTGAGATTTGAGAGAAGGAAGGGAAGACCGAGAGAGAGGTTGAAGCGGGGGAGAAGAGGACATGTGACTGAGGTGAGGAGTACTTCTGGGCTCATTCAACTCCAACTGGCCCTGTGTGAGAATCAAACAGCCAATGGTTAGAAAGAAAGAAAGATGTCAGTCGGGCCTTTTTACAAGAGCTTTGACTTGCTCTGGGACCAGCTCTGAGACACGTCTATGGAAAATGTTTCGCTAGGCCTGGAAGCTTTTGGACAATACTTAATGCTGTAACAGAGACAGCTTGTAAGGCTTCTCTGCTGGCTTTCAGTAAGCCATAATTCAAACAGCCTGTTCCAAACTAAAAATATTCTTTCACTCTTTTTTTTATTAAACTGTCAATTTTTCTCAGGAATGGCAGGTTCACGTATCAACTCTCAAGTGACAAACACATTATGCAAAAAGCAAGTGGATTTAAATATGAACAGACGCATGTTGTATAGACAGACGCACGCACAGAGAAAATACAAACGTGATATTGCAAACATCTACAGTAAATACATAAACCACTATTATTACCAGATTATTACAAGCCTAGTTGTGGTCGCCTTTAAGAACATGACATCACAGTTTATTGGAAACAACAATCACACTCTCTATTATGAACAGGAAGAACACAGAATCAAAACATTATGTACAGATGTCCCACTGATTGAATAATCTTGGAATGTGATAAAGGGGTAGATTGACAGAGAATATCAATGGGAGTGTGCCATGTCTTCTCTGCCAAAGCACTATAAGTTAACACGTGAGACAGGCAAACAATCCCAGTTTTCCTGCCTTTGTCCCGTTGTATTTTGGTTCATGTGTTACTGCTTAAGCATCCGCAGCCTTCAGAGAGAGAGCGAGAGCGAGAGCGAGAGCGAGAGCGAGAGCGAGAGCGAGAGCGAGAGCGAGAGCGAGAGCGAGAGCGAGAGAGAGAGAGAGAGAGAGAGAGAGAGAGAGAGAGAGAGAGAGAGAGAGAGAGAGAGAGAGAGAGAGAGAGAGAGAGAGAGAGAGAGAGAGAGAGAGAGAGAGAGAGAGAGAGAGAGAGAGAGAGAGAGAGAGAGAGAGAGAGAGAGAGAATCACCATGCTGCTCTTTGTGGGCTAAAAGGAGTTTTATCACCCAATACTCACATTCTGGTTCTTTGTCATTCCAGCAAGATTTATTACAATTTTTCTCTTTGCTAACTTAGTCTCTCAGGTCGCTTCAGGGTGACTGATGCCATTTGTGATGAAATCAAATGCATCAAACATCTGTGAATGACGATATGACTTATTTGACCAATTTCGGCACTCACATGCAGCGATAGGTTCTAAAGCAGAACGCTATACACTATCCCCAATCTTTGTGCACATGTCACCAGTATAGGGGGTACAAACTGGGCTGAGGAAGGACCACCTGTACACTGGTACAGCAGGGAAAGGAGAGTGACCTTGTTTGTCCAAAGAGAGGCAGCTGTTTGTCCAGCAGGTGTTCTAAATATACACGTTGGACCCGTCCTGCATCTGTTCTTCTTCTAATGATTTTGTGATTAGTGGAACACCGAGGATGAAAAATTGTAATAGCTCATCATAAAACCACCACAGATGGTGAAGGAGACAAGAACACAGGTTGGTCCTCTCATGTCTGAAGCCAAGAGCTGTGTGTGTTCACCTGTCCTTATCCTGAATCCTAATGGCCAAATCCCTTTGTAGTTTATCCCTTGTAAAGATAGATGGAACATCTGGAAATTAGTGCCCACTGCCCAGAGGGTGGTGTTCTCTCATTCCTTTGTAGATTTACAATTGAGATGTATTTTGATTGTGTGCAGCTTGCCCATGATTCAGAGGTTAGTGGTTTAAATTAGAAACACAATGTTTTTCCAAATGCTCTTTCAAATGATATAAATATTTGTTTTGACAAATGTTGTAAATTATTACTACCTTGATTACTATTCCTCAGGCTCATGCATTGGTGAGTGGACCTTCAGGGAGTGATGCAGCTCTCCATGTAAGGGCTGAACTATACCTCTGTCTACCATCATCTTAATATCTTCACTCCAAATCAACACAACTGACCATTCAAGGTGATACCTATCATGAAAAGTCCCCAAGGATAAACAGTAATATTAGACTGTTTGGACTAAACTCTTGATTCATAATAGTATTAACCTTCTCTTAAGAGAGACATGGAGTCTTAGTGATGACTTACAGTATGACTCACCAGTGTCTCCTGAACCCTCCTGTCTCAGCTTCCAGTATTTATGCTGCAGTAGTTTATGTTTCGGGGGGCTAGGGTCAGTTTGTTATATCTGGAGTCCCTCTCCTGTCCTATTCGGTGTCCTGTGTGAATTTAAGTGTGCTCTCTCTAATTCTCTCTTTCTCTCTTTCTTTCTCTCTCTCGGAGGACCTGAGACCTAGGACCATGCCTCAGGACTACCTGACATGATGACTCCTTGCTGTCCCCAGTCCACCTGGCCATGCTGCTGCTCCAGTTTCAACTGTTCTGCCTTATTATTATTGGACCATGCTGGTCATTTATGAACATTTGAACATCTTGGCCATGTTCTGTTATAATCTCCACCCGGCACAGCCAGAAGAGGACTGGCCACCCCACATAGCCTGGTTCCTCTCTAGGTTTCTTCCTAGGTTTTGGCCTTTCTAGGGAGTTTTTCCTAGCCACCGTGCTTCTACACCTGCATTGCTTGCTGTTTGGGGTTTTAGGCTGGATTTCTGTACAGCACTTTGAGATATCAGCTGATGTACGAAGGGCTATATAAATACATTTGATTTGATATTCTCTTTTCTGTCTGTGGTTCTCTGTAATGGTTTTTCAGTCTCAGTAGCACTCACTGTTCCTGCTGCTATCGCATGCTCTGAACTCTGGCACGGGCATGCAGAGCCTAAAGAGGACGCTCAGTTCCCACTCTGGATGCCTCACTTATGACCACCATGCAACTCATCCAGGAGAAGAGGGGAGGAGAGGAGGAGAGAGAGAAGAGGGGAGGAGTAGAGAAGGATGGGAGGAGGGGGAGGAGAGGAGGATGGGAAGAACAGCCCCGAGTTCTCTTGGAGACATCATGAGTCACATAATTATGATTATTAACTATTCTCTCTCTCTCTCTCTCTCATAAGCATTCTGGCTCACTTTTCTCCTGTTTTCCCTTTTACATCCCTTATGTTGCCTTCCTAATAGTCACTATGGAGTGTGTGTCTATGTGTGTTTGTCTGTGTGCATGTTTATTTATAAGCCCATGATAAAAGAAGGTTTAAATAGAGCTCAATCTGTGTATTCACAGAGCACCATCTAACACCATCTAACAGTGGAACCATAGACATTTAGCCCACTTCCAAAGAGATACCTGACTGAAGTGTTATGTTGGCTGACGTTCTACCGATCTGCTTCCACTCATCTTGGCAGGGGAGAGGACTTTCTCCTCTGACACCTCTATGGGAGGCAACAACTGTTCTGAGCGATGTGATCCAGCCTCTCTGAATAGGGCAAAGTAACAAAAAGCAGTTAAAGGTTGCTTGACCCCTGAGCCTGTGACATCTGATAGAGCTGGGGAGAGAGGCCCTACCACCTGAAACGTCCTGTGAAGAAGATATATTTTTCCTCTTTCCTCTCCTTTCTCTCCCTGTGTCCCCCACAATTTTTCTCTTTCTCCTCCTATATTCTCCACCAACAATCCCCCCTGGAATTGGGTTGTGCTGTGAAAACCTCACTCCTCATGTACTACACGTCTGGCTTCTATTAGCAATTTGGCACGGGCCTCTGCGTGCGTTTCGCCTGGCCACAGTAGCTGTCATTGCTGAGTCTCCCTCAGCCTGGCTGAGTCCAGGGCCAGATGGAGGGATCTATGTCCTGTATGATGTGACTGCGGCCGCCCAGGGAAGATCAGCGAGAGGGAGTAAGAGAGAGAGAGAGATGTGGGAAGATGAAAAGTGAAGGTGAGGAGTCATGAGAAAACTCATTGTCTGGATGGAGAAATGAAGATGGACTTAGATTTAGATGGTGGGCTCACATCCAAGACCAATAGCTTTATCCTCATTGTCATGTCTGAAAGTTCCCCCTCTGCTAGCTAGCACCAAATATAGTCAAGAACAGTTTTCTTCCATCATGATACTTTCACGGATTGCTACCTACCTAACCCACAGAAATCCCCCTGCTCTCAATGTTCGAGAATAAATCCTAAATCACAGATCAAATAAAACACTGATCAATGTCCTGGCATTCAGGCTGAGGGAGCAGAGAGAGAAACAGAGAGAGCTTTGAAACCCGTGGTCTGCTCTGATTTGTCTTTAGTCTCCTTAAATGTTCCCGTGCTTCTCTTGCCTCAAATGTAATTACTTCCATCTCTCTCAGTTGTGGTGCAGGCCATGCTGACTTTGTCGGAATGAGAGAAGGGGGAAGACTTAGAAGGAGGGCTGGGTAAGTAGAGGAGAGGAGAGGGTGGGATTGCTTGTCTCTTTTTTGTGGATACCTCTCTCTCCCAGCTGAGTCTCACACAGCACATGGATGAGACTGCTGTAGCAGGAGACCTCTTGCCGTGAACAGAACACACCCTCTCTCTGCCTGTGAGAATGAGTAAGGCTTTCCCTTCCCTTTAGGAAATACACTTCTCTATTTCCATGGCTACACCAGCAGTTGAGGGATGTCCCAAGAACTGTATATACCACAGCCTTTTTAAATGCAGTGAAACCCACCACCAAATACTGAGGTTGGCAAAAACATATATATATACAAAGTAAATTAAATGTGCGAGAAGAGAAGCAAGACAAGTCCTCTGATTTGCTATACGAGGCCTTTAGATGTGAAAGGAAGAGCATTTGATTCAAAACATATTGCAGGGGATTTAGTAAATCATGCTCTCAGTGATAAAATGTGTGTGGGAACGGGGGTTCTGCTGTATTTTGATCTGCAGAATTATTCTGTGAAACTTTGCGGTGCCAATTGTGAAAATGTTATTTTACTCTCCTTCTTTAACACTTGTAAGTGCTGAAACCTTAGATGTAATGAAATGATGAGAAGTCAGAACTATGGCAAGGAGCGAAGACGGACGGACGGACGGACGGACGGACGGACGGACGGACGGACGGACGGACGGACGGACGGACGGACGGACGGACGGACGGACGGACGGACGGACGGACGGACGGACGGACGGACGGACGGACGGACGGACGGACAGACAGACAGACAGACAGACAGACAGACAGACAGACAGACAGACAGACAGACAGACAGACAGACAGACAGACAGACAGACAGACAGACAGACAGACAGACAGACAGACAGACAGACAGACAGACAGACAGACAGACAGACAGACAGACAGACATGGAGAGCGAGAAAGAGAGGACAGATCTTAATTTGACCCAGTTTGCTACAGCATGAAAATAATCCTGTGCCAACAGGAAATGTGAATTATTATGTGGATTATAATTAATGGACATTTTTGTAGAGGTTGATACATGTTTCATTAGGGCAAATCAAGTCTGACATTTTAAAGTGGAAATGACAAACTTTAGAATCATTTTTAAACCTTGAGTACGCTACAAGTTTGCTTTCTCTGCCAAGCAGGAAAATTCTCAGTGACAAAAGAGTGATCAAATTAAGACCCTACATCTGAATTCTGTGTACAAACCACCAGGTGCACTCATGCAGGAGGAGTCAGTCTGAATTCCACAGATGCTGTGGACTGATGTCTGTCCGTCTGTCCGCCCGCCCGCCTGCCTGCCTGCCCGCCTGGTGTTCCTGCCTGTTGTTCCTGCCTGATGTTCCTGCCTGGTGTTCCTGCCTGGTGTTCCTGCCTGGTGTTACTGCCTGGTGTTACTGCCTGCTGTTCCTGCCTGGTGTTACTGCCTTGTGTTCCTGCCTGGTGTTCCTGCCTGGTGTTCCTGCCTGGTGTTCCTGCCTGGTGTTCCTGCCCATCCCTCAGATCACAACAGATCTTTTTGATATGGCAGAGAAGGGGTGACACAAGGACGTCCATGGAGAAGGAAACCATGAGGAGAATTTGTTTTTGAAAAGAAACCTACTGACAGCCTGGGGGGGGGGGGGTGAGACACCCTGGACCCAAACTGTTACAGACCTATATCCATCCTGCCCTGCCTATCTAAGGTCTTCGAAAGCCAAGTCAACAAACAGGTCACTGACCATCTCGAATCCCACCGTACCTTCTCAGCTGTGCAATCTGGTTTCCGAGCCGGTCACGGGTGCACCTCAGCCACGCTCAAGGTACTAAACGATATCATAACCGCCATCGATAAAAGACAGTACTGTTCAGCCGTCTTCATCGACCTTGCCAAGGCTTTTGACTCTGTCAATCACCATATTCTTATCAGCAGACTCAGTAGCCTCGGTTTCTCGGATGACTGCCTTGCCTGGTTCACCAATTACTTTGCAGACAGAGTTCAGTGTGTCAAATCGGAGGGCATACTGTCTGGTCCTCTGGCAGTCTCTATGGGGGTGCCACAGGGTTCAATCCTCGGGCCGACTCTTTTTTCCCTGATCCACCTCTACGCAGACGACACCATTCTATATACTTCCGGCCCGTCCTTGGACACTGTGCTATCTAGCCTCCAAACGAGCTTCAATGCCATACAACACTCCTTCCGTGGCCTCCAACTGCTCTTAAACGCTAGTAAAACCAAATGCATGCTTTTCAACCGTTCGCTGCCTGCACCCGCATGCCTGACCAGCATCACCACCCTGGATGGTTCCAAACTTGAATATGTGGACATCTATAAGTACCTAGGTGTCTGGCTCGACTGTAAACTCTCCTTCCAGACTCATATCAAACATCTCCAATCGAAAATCAAATCAAGAGTTGGCTTTCTATTCCGCAACAAAGCCTCCTTCACTCACGCCGCCAAACTTACCCTAGTAAAACCGACTATCCTACCGATCCTCGACTTCGGCGATGTCATCTACAAAATTGCTTCCAACACTCTACTCAGCAAACTGGATGCAGTTTATCACAGTGCCATCCGTTTTGTCACTAAAGCACCTTATACCACCCACCACTGCGACTTGTATGCTCTAGTCGGCTGGCCCTCGCTACATATTTGTCGCCAGACCCACTGGCTCCAGGTCATCTACAAGTCCATGATAGGTAAAGCTCCGCCTTATCTCAGTTCACTGGTCACGATGGCAACACCCATCCGTAGCACGCGCTCCAGCAGGTGTATGTCACTGATCATCCCTAAAGCCAACACCTCATTTGGCCGCCTTTCGTTCCAGTTCTCTGCTGCCTGTGACTGGAACGAATTGCAAAAATCGCTGAAGTTGGAGACTTTTATCTCCCTCACCAACTTCAAACATCTGCTATCTGAGCAGCTAACCGATCGCTGCAGCTGTACATAGTCTATCGGTAAATAGCCCACCCAATTTTACCTACCCCATCCCCATACTGTTTTTATTTATTTACTTTTCTGCTCTTTTGCACACCAATATCTCTACCTGTACATGACCATCTGATCATTTATCACTCCAGTGTGATTGTAATTATTTGCCTACCTATTATTTGCCTACCTCCTCATGCCTTTTGCACACAATGTTCAGTTTTTGGTATCGCCCTGTCGTGTCGTGTTTCCCTCAGATGCTGCGTGGTGAGCAGGTGTCTGAGTCTGCTACGGTCAAGTGCCTTCCCGAGGCAACCTGCAGTTTATTATCGAGTCTCCAGTCAGTTCTCGTGATTACGAGTGAAATTGTTTTTATGCTTTATTTACCGCTCCGATTTGTCTAGGAGTATTGCTATTTCCTTAAACTGGATTAAAGACTCTGTTTTCGCCAAGTCGCTTTTGGGTCCTCATTCACCTGCATAACAGAAGGATCCGACCAAAGAATGGACCCAGCGACTACAGACGCTCGTAACACTGCCGTCGAGATCCAAGGAGCCATGCTCGGCAGACACGAGCAGGAATTGTCTGCTGCTCGTCATGCCATGGAGAACCTGGCCGCTCAGGTTTCCGATCTCTCTGGACAGTTCCAGAGTCTTCGTCTCGTGCCACCTGTTACTTCCTGGTCTGCCGAGCCTCCGGAACCTAGGGTTAATAACCCACCTTGCTACTCCGGGCAGCCCAAGGAGTGCCGCTCCTTTCTCACCCAGTGTGATATTGTGTTCTCTCTCCAACCCAACACATACTCTAGAGAGAGAGCTCGGGTTGCTTACGTCATTTCACTCCTTACTGGCCGGACTCGAGAGTGGGGCACAGCTATCTGGGAGGCAAGGGCTGATTGTTCAAACAATTACCAGAACTTTAAAGAGGAGATGATTCGGGTTTTTGACCGTTCAGTTTTTGGTAGGGAGGCTTCTAGGGCCCTGGCTTCCCTATGCCAAGGTGATCGATCCATAACGGATTACTCTATAGAGTTTCGCACTCTTGCTGCCTCTAGTGACTGGAACGAGCCGGCGCTGCTCGCTCGTTTTCTGGAGGGACTCCACGCAGTGGTCAAAGATGAGATTCTCTCCCGGGAGGTTCCTTCCAGTGTGGACTCTTTGATTGCTCTCGCCATCCGCATAGAACGACGGGTAGATCTTCGTCACCAAGCTCGTGGAAGAGAGCTCGCGTCAACGGTGTTTCCCTGCTCCGCATCGCAACCATCTCCCTCCTCTGGCTCAGAGACTGAGCCCATGCAGCTGGGAGGTATTCGCATCTCGACTAAGGAGAGGGAACGGAGGATCACCAACCGCCTGTGCCTCTATTGCGGATTTGATGGACATTTTGTCAATTCATGTCCAGTAAAGCCAGAGCTCATCAGTAAGCGGAGGGCTACTGGTGAGCGCTACTACTCAGGTCTCTCCATCTAGATCCTGTACTACTATGTCGGTCCATCTACGCTGGACCGGTTCGGGTGCTACATGCAGTGCCTTGATAGACTCTGGGGCTGAGGGTTGTTTCATGGACGAAGCATGGGCTCGGAAACATGACATTCCTTTCAGACAGTTAGACAAGCCTACGCCCATGTTCGCCTTAGATGGTAGTCATCTTCCCAGTATCAGATTTGAGACACTACCTTTAACCCTCACAGTATCTGGTAACCACAGTGAGACTATTTCTTTTTTGATTTTTCGTTCACCTTTTACACCTGTTGTTTTGGGTCATCCCTGGCTAGTATGTCATAATCCTTCTATTAATTGGTCTAGTAATTCTATCCTATCCTGGAACGTTTCTTGTCATGTGAAGTGTTTAATGTCTGCCATCCCTCCCATTTCTTCTGTCCCCACTTCTCAGGAGGAACCTGGCGATTTGACAGGAGTGCCGGAGGAATATCATGATCTGCGCACGGTCTTCAGTCGGTCCCGAGCCAACTCCCTTCCTCCTCACCGGTCGTATGATTGTAGTATTGATCTCCTTCCGGGGACCACTCCTCCTCGGGGTAGACTATACTCTCTGTCGGCTCCCGAACGTAAGGCTCTCGAGGATTATTTGTCTGTGTCTCTTGACGCCGGTACCATAGTGCCTTCTTCCTCTCCGGCCGGGGCGGGGTTTTTTTTTGTTAAGAAAAAGGACGGTACTCTGCGCCCCTGCGTGGATTATCGAGGGCTGAATGACATAACGGTTAAGAATCGTTATCCGCTTCCCTTATGTCATCAGCCTTCGAGATTCTGCAGGGAGCCAGGTGCTTTACTAAGTTGGACCTTCGTAACGCTTACCATCTCGTGCGCATCAGAGAGGGGGACGAGTGGAAAACGGCGTTTAACACTCCGTTAGGGCATTTTGAGTACCGGGTTCTGCCGTTTGGTCTCGCCAATGCGCCAGCTGTTTTTCAGGCATTAGTTAATGATGTTCTGAGAGACATGCTGAACATCTTTGTTTTTGTCTACCTTGACGATATCCTGATTTTTTCACCGTCACTCGAGATTCATGTTCAGCACGTTCGACGTGTTCTCCAGCGCCTTTTAGAGAATTGTCTCTACGTGAAGGCTGAGAAGTGCTCTTTTCATGTCTCCTCCGTTACTTTTCTCGGTTCCGTTATTTCCGCTGAAGGCATTCAGATGGATTCCGCTAAGGTCCAAGCTGTCAGTGAGTGGCCCGTTCCAAGGTCACGTGTCGAGTTGCAGCGCTTTCTAGGTTTCGCTAATTTCTATCGGCGTTTCATTCGTAATTTCGGTCAAGTTGCTGCCCCTCTCACAGCTCTTACTTCTGTCAAGACGTGTTTTAAGTGGTCCGGTTCCGCCCAGGGAGCTTTTGATCTTCTAAAAGAACGTTTTACGTCCGCTCCTATCCTCGTTACTCCTGACGTCACTAGACAATTCATTGTCGAGGTTGACGCTTCAGAGGTAGGCGTGGGAGCCATTCTATCCCAGCGCTTCCAGTCTGACGATAAGGTTCATCCTTGCGCTTATTTTTCTCATCGCCTGTCGCCATCTGAACGCAACTATGATGTGGGTAACCGCGAACTGCTCGCCATCCGCTTAGCCCTAGGCGAATGGCGACAGTGGTTGGAGGGGGCGACCGTTCCTTTTGTCGTTTGGACAGACCATAAGAACCTTGAGTACATCCGTTCTGCCAAACGACTTAATGCTCGTCAAGCTCGTTGGGCGTTATTTTTCGCTCGTTTCGAGTTTGTGATTTCTTACCGTCCGGGTAGCAAGAACACCAAGCCTGATGCCTTATCCCGTCTTTTAGTTCTTCTGTGGCTTCTACTGATCCCGAGGGGATTCTTCCTTATGGGCGTGTTGTCGGGTTGACAGTCTGGGGAATTGAAAGACAGGTTAAGCAAGCACTCACGCACACTGCGTCGCCGCGCGCTTGTCCTAGTAACCTTCTTTTCGTTCCTGTTTCCACTCGTCTGGCTGTTCTTCAGTGGGCTCACTCTGCCAAGTTAGCTGGTCATCCCGGTGTTCGAGGCACTCTTGCTTCTATTCGCCAGCGCTTTTGGTGGCCGACTCAGGAGCGTGACACGCGCCGTTTCGTGGCTGCTTGTTCGGACTGCGCGCAGACTAAGTCAGGTAACTCTCCTCCTGCCGGTCGTCTCAGACCGCTCCCCATTCCTTCTCGACCATGGTCTCACATCGCCCTAGACTTCATTACCGGTCTGCCTTTGTCTGCGGGGAAGACTGTGATTCTTACGGTTGTCGATAGGTTCTCTAAGGCGGCACATTTTATTCCTCTCGCTAAACTTCCTTCCGCTAAGGAGACGGCACAAATCATCATCGAGAATGTGTTCTGAATTCATGGCCTCCCGTTAGACGCCGTTTCAGACAGAGGTCCGCAATTCACGTCACAGTTTTGGAGGGAGTTCTGTCGTTTGATTGGTGCGTCCGTCAGTCTCTCTTCCGGGTTTCATCCCCAGTCTAACGGTCAAGCAGAGAGGGCCAATCAGACGATTGGCAGAATACGCTCACAACTCGCTTCCTTCGTCTGCTACCGGGTTATCTCCGTTTCAGAGTAGTCTGGGTTACCAGCCTCCTCTGTTCTCATCCCAGCTTGCCGAGTCCAGCGTTCCCTCCGCTCAAGCGTTTGTCCAATGTTGTGAGCGCACCTGGAGGGTGAGATCTGCACTTTGCCGTTACAGGGCACAGACTGTGAGAGCCGCCAATAAACGTAGGATTAAGAGTCCAAGGTATTGTTGCGGCCAGAGAGTGTGGCTTTCCACTCGCAACCTTCCTCTTACGACAGCTTCTCGTAAGTTGACTCCGCGGTTCATTGGTCTGTTCCGTGTCTCCCAGGTCGTCAATCCTGTCGCTGTGCGACTGCTTCTTCCGCGACATCTTCGTCGCGTCCATCCTGTCTTCCATGTCTCCTGTGTCAAGCCCTTTCTTCGCACCCCCGTTCGTCTTCCCTCCCCCCCTCCCGTCCTTGTCGAGAGCGCACCTATTTACAAGGTACGTAGGATCATGGACATGCGTTCTCGGGGACGGGGTCACCAATACTTAGTGGATTGGGAGGGTTACGGTCCTGAGGAGAGGAGTTGGGTTCCGTCTCGGGACGTGCTGGACCGTTCACTGATTGATGATTTCCTCCGTTGCCGCCAGGATTCCTCCTCGAGTGCGCCAGGAGGCGCTCGGTGAGTGGGGGGTACTGTCATGTTTTGTCTTATATTGTCTTGTCATTTTGCTTTTCCTTCTGTTCGTTTTCCCCTGCTGGTCTTTTTAGGTTCGTTCCCCTTTTTTTCTCTCTCCCTTCCTCTCTCTCTTCTCTCTATCGTTCCGTTCCTGCTCCCAGCTGTTCCTATTCCCCTAATCAATCATTTAGTCTTCCCACACCTGTTCCCTATCTTTTCCCCTGATTAGAGTCCCTATTTCTCCCCTTGTTTTCCGTTTCTGTCCTGTCGGATCCTTGTCTATTGTTCACCGTGCTGTGTCTTTGTATCGCCCTGTCGTGTCGTGTTTCCCTCAGATGCTGCGTGGTGAGCAGGTGTCTGAGTCTGCTACGGTCAAGTGCCTTCCCGAGGCAACCTGCAGTTTATTATCGAGTCTCCAGTCAGTTCTCGTGATTACGAGTGAAATTGTTTTTATGCTTTATTTACCGCTCCGATTTGTCTAGGAGTATTGCTATTTCCTTAAACTGGATTAAAGACTCTGTTTTCGCCAAGTCGCTTTTGGGTCCTCATTCACCTGCATAACAAAGACAGGAAAGGCCATGCTGGAGTTGCCTAGAGACAAGCTGAATTGCAAAACTTTCACACACAAAAACATTTTTGAGGAACAAGCTAGTCCTAGCACCTTTCCTAAAATGATGCAACCCCACAACATTTGAGGATGTACGGTAGTAACCAAAAAAGCATTGTTCATAGCACTCACTATTTTCAATGGTTGTTTTGATAAAAGTTCACCACTATGCATGAATGACTCCTATTCAGACAGTAACATGTTTGACAGTAACACCTCAGTTGATCTCTTGACATCTTTTCTTTGTCATCTTATCATTATGACAACGTTTATCTTGTTAGGGGGGCTGTGAGAAAGCAGAAAGACTACGATAAGGAGTTATGGGCTCCTCTGGATGAATGTAGTCCCCTTCTCTGTAAACGGAAGAAATGAAAGAAAGAACCGAAGTTCAGCGATTGATGCTAAACACACATAGACACGTGTACCACAGACTCTCAGAGCTGAGAAGAAATAAAAGTGTGACCTCTAACTGCATCATGTGTACATTGTTATCATCTCCCATACTGGGAGAGACTGTATATGCCCCTCTCATTAACACAGCATGGGCCCTTCACCACCGCCGCCACCACTCCCTAACCACTATGTGATCTCTTAATTCCTCCTTTTGCTAACTTTTAAATGATTTTTGGTCCTTATAGACAACCAGGTAATAGACTCAAGCAAAAAGGCAGTGTCTTCACTGTTCTTACAATATGTGACTACTTTAACACGCACGCACGCACGCACGCACGCACGCACGCACGCACGCACACACACACACACACACACACACACACACACACACACACACACACACACACACACACACACACACACACACACACACACGCACACACGCACACACGCACACACGCACACACGCACACACACGGCCACTCCAACCACCATAATAACACATATCAAAAATAGTTTTCTCTTCATGATGACAAAGAAAACAGGGGGGTAATGAATGAGAGGCAGCTGCTACCTCCAGTCTGCCACCCCAACAAAGAGCAACTCTGATTCCCTGCTCTCTCCACTGGGAAAGCAAGCCACTAATCAGTAAATGAGGAATCCAAGGGGAAAAGATTTTCAGGTGTTTCAACAAAGACTGCGTTGATTCACCTGCCTGTGGTGGTTAGTTAGGTGGGGCGGGGAAGGAGGGAGGGAGGGAGATGACCTCTCCTCCCTGTGTGAGTGGGCACGCTCAGCACGGGCCTAATGAGGGGCCAGACACACGGGAGAAAGAGAACACCCAACACCCGCAGGGGAAGACATCAGTATGTAAGTATCTAAGAGCCCTCTAATCTGGTGATCCGGTGACACCCTAAACAAGGTGCACTGGGCCTGGACACGTGTATTATCTGAAAGAGTAGACAGATGCAACACACTTCGTCTTCACCCTATTAATCAATATGGTCAATATGGTCTGGCTCCAGTGTATACCTCCTCAGGACACAGATGCTGTGAGACATGCGAGCTGAGACAGGATGTTGAGTGGTGCCAGAGAGGATGCTTGTTAACTACACTACTTTACTACTGCAACCAAAGTATCAGAGTGACAGCTAAAGCACAAAGCCAGGTTCTAGTGATTTCACACTGAAAATTTACAAGTAAGGCATTAATATTGTCTCCAAAAATTATAAAAATGAAATTAATCCTGTACACTTCGCTAACTCTCCAAACTTCAACCACTATGATACTAACACACTAACATAACACCTTGACTTTTCCAAATTTTGTTATGTTACAGTCTTATTCTATAATATCTATATTTTTTAAATGACCTCATCAATCTACACACAATATCCCAGAATGACAAAGCGAAAATAAAAGAAAATGTAAACATTTTATGGAAATATAACATTTACATAATTATTCAGCTCTTTACTCAGTACTTTGTTGAAGCACCTTTGTCAGCGATTACAGCTTCAAATCTTATTGGGTGTGACGCTAGAAGCTTGGTACACTTGTATTTGGGGAGTTTCTCCCATTCTTCTCTGCAGATCCTCTCAAGCTCTGCCAGGTTGGATGGGGAGCGTCGCCGCACAGCTATTTTCAGGTCTCTCCAGAGATGAATCATTAATCAAATGTATTTATATAGCCCTTCTTACATCAGCTGATATCTCAAAGTGCTGTACAGAAACCCAGCCTAACACCCCAAACAGCAAGCAATGCAGGTGTAGAAGCACGGTGGCTAGGAAAAACTCACTAGAAAGGCCAAAACCTAGGAAGAAACCTAGAGAGGAACCAGGCTATGAGGGGTGGCCAGTCCTCTTCAGGCTGTGCTGGGTGGAGATTATAACAGAACATGGACAAGATGTTCAAATGTTCATAAATGACCAGCATCGTCAAATAATAATAAGGCAGAACAGTTGAATCTGGAGCAGCAGCACGGCCAGGTGGACTGGGGACAGCAAGGAGTCACAGTAGTGGTCGAGGGTGTAACAAGTCAGCACCTCAGGAGTAAATGTCAGTTGGCTTTTCATAGCCGATCATTGAGAGTATCTCTACCGCTCCTGCTGTCTCTAGAGAGTTGAAAATAGCATGTCTGGGACAGGTAGCACGTCCGGTGAACAGGTCAGAACAGGTTCCATAGCCGCAGGCAGAACAGTTGAAACTGGAGAAGCAGCATGGCCAGGTGGACTGGGGACAGCAAGGAGTCATCATGCCAGGTAGTCCTGAGGCATGGTCCTAGGGCTCAGGTCCTCCGAAAGAGAGAAAGAGAGAATTAGAGAGAGCATACTTATTTCACACAGGACACCGGATAAGACAGGAGAAATACTTGAGATATAACAGACTGACCCTAACCCCAAACACATAAACTACTGCAGCATAAATACTGGAGGCTGAGTAAGGAGGGATCAGGAGACACTGTGGCCCCATCCGATGATACCCCCGGACAGGGCCAAACAGGCAGGATATAACCCCACCCACTTTGCCAAAGCACAGCCCCCACACCACTGGAGGGATATCTTCAACCACCAACTTACCATCCTGAGACAAGGCTGAGTATAGCCCACAAAGATCTCCGCAGCGGCACAACCAAAGGGCGGCGCCAACCCAGACAGGAAGACCACGTCAGCAACTCAAACCACTCTTCCATTTAACATGAATGGAGGCCACTGTGTTCTTGGGGATCTTCAATGCTGCAGACATTTTTTGGTACCCTTTCCAAGGTCTGTGCCTCGATACCATCCTGCCTCGGAGCTCTACAGACAATTCCTTTTGCTCTGACATGCACTGTCGACTGTGGGACCTTATATAGACAGGTGTGGCGCAAAAATACCATCTGAGACGAATGCGCTTTGAAATTCTTAGACCAAAAGGCATCAGTTCGCACTTTCTGAATGCTTCTCCTTTTAATAACAGAGCATGATTTATCCTACTACAATTAACTTACTAGCATGCTCTTACCCGCCTTATTTCAAAGCGATTATTAGAGGGACCTTTTCAACCACACATTAATGATGTCATAATTTGGATTTCGAGGCAACTGAAGCCTGGTATAATGGAAAAAGTGTCTGGCCATTAGAGACCTGAGGTATGGGGGATACAAGGATTACCCATCAACTAACTGCGCCTTCTGCCATCCCAACTCTTGAGAGAAATGGGTGGAAGTGGGGCGAGAGTGCATCCGTTCTCATAGCCAAAACATCCTCTAGAGGTCTGTGCTGCCTAACTCCTCCTAAAAGGTCTTAATTCCTAAATTCCCCCATCACTAAATAGAAACATGAGGCACCAAAGACAATGCTGATGGCTAATTCAATACATTTTAAACCCATGCACCTCAACAAGAAACAATAGCTTTCATCACTGAGTTTGTACAGCCTCTGAGAATCAGGTTTTGTTTACAGTGTGGACATCATAACAGACGTGATGTGGGAGAGAAAAAAAAGGGTGGGAGAGCGAGAGAGAAGCAGAGAGAGTGAAAGAGGGGGAGAAAGATAGAGAAAGGTTTTATGAACAAGAGGACACATTGATCCAGAGCAGGTCATAATCATTAACCAACCTAGCTGGCCCTCTAGTTTACATTACTGCCCAAGAATTTATGGCACTTTGGATCCCCCACCGAGCTGGATCCCAGAGACAGGAGCTGCCTTGGAAATAATCCAACAAGGGACTCATGTAGAACGAGTGAGATTTGAGCTCTGTCCTCTCTGAATTTCCTTGTCAGATGTAGTTTAAAAAATCCAGATAAATGAAGACCCTGGTAGCCCCCTGTGCTATGTGATCTCCTCTCCCCTCTTTGAATCTTGCTGGGAACCCAGGGCACCACGGCAACTCACGGGAGGGGAAGTGCTGAGCCGGAATGCTCTAGAATGCAGTTAAAGGGGCAATCAGCAGTAGAAGCAATAACAAAGCGCACTCCCCGCCACTGTTTCGGGTAAAAAGCTGAGGGATGGGGCTGGGGAATTGTAAACACTCTCAAATTCATAGACAGAGCAATGGATGCAAGAACTGACAATACATGACATCATAGTTTTAACCATGGATGTAGAAACTGCAGATTGGCCCTTTAAAAGAAGAAGAGAAGAAGGTCAAGAAGAAGGAGATAGGGCACCGTGACACCCTAAATCTCCACCAGAATACAGCAGTAAATCACCCAAACCCAGTCCCAAACCACTGGGCACCAGAAATATTATTTACAGCCGTAATAGTTTCCTTATGTGAAAAATCGTTGTTTTCTTTTTATCTTTATGACTGATTTGTTTTATTCTACATTCTCTACATTCTTCTACAATGCTACATTCCAAAGTATCTCTATTTTTATTGGCTGGATTGACCTCTTGTGATAATAAAGGAAAACAACTCTGAAACGTAGACCCACACACTGACACACAAGAGGAAGCAATATCCCTTTGCAGCAGAATATCAGTTTAGGGGCAGAACTGTTACTCAGTTCATTCTTAGTGAAGGAGAGTTCTGGATACTTCAATTCTCACTGAGATCCCTTTCCCTCTTAAAGCCCCTGAAACCCTGGAAGGACCTATAAATATCACAGTGAGGTCATCACAAATGGTTATTAATGTAAGTATAGTTCCCTGGTGAAGAGGAGCCTGGGGTATTATGACAGCCAGCCACCCATTATGACAGCACTCAATTCAATTCAATTCAATTCAAGGGCTTTATTGGCATGGGAAACATGTGTTAACATTGCCAAAGCAAGTGACGTAGATAATATACAAAGTGAATATATAAAGTGAAAAACAACAAAAATGAACAGTAAACATTAAACATACAGAAGTTTAAAAACAGTAAAGACATTACAAATGTCATATTATATATATATATATACAATGTACAAATAGTTAAAGGACACAAGATAAAATGGATAAGCATAAATATGGGTTGTATTTACAATGGTGTTTGTTCTTCACTGGTTGCCCTTTTCTCGTGGCAACAGGTCACAAATCTTGCTGCTGTGATGGCACACTGTGGAATTTCACCCAGGAGATATGGGAGTTTTTCAAAATTGGATTTTTTTTCGAATTCTTTGTGGTTCTGTGTAATCTGGGGGAAATATGTCTCTCTAATATGGTCATACATTGAGCAGGAGGTTAGGAAGTGCAGCTCAGTTTCCACCTCATTTTGTGGGCAGTGAGCACATAGCCTGTCTTCTCTTGAGAGCCATGTCTGCCTACGGCGGCCTTTCTCAATAGCAAGGCTATGCTCACTGAGTCTGTACATAGTCAAAGCTTTCCTTAATTTTGGGTCAGTCACAGTGGTCAGGTATTCTGCCGCTGTGTACTCTCTGTGTAGGGCCAAATAGCATTCTAGTTTGCTCTGTTTTTTTGTTAATTCTTTCCAATGTGTTAAGTAATTATCTTTTTGTTTTCTCATGATTTGGTTGGGTCTAATTGTGCTGTTGTCCTGGGGCTCTTTAGGGTGTGTTTGTGAACAGAGCCCCAGGACCAGCTTGCTTCGGGGACTCTTCTCCAGGTTCATCTCTCTGTAGGTGATGGCTTTGTTATGGAAGGTTTGTGAATCGCTTCCTTTTAGGTGGTTGTAGAATTTAACGGCTCTTTTCTGGCACTCTCCTTCCATCCGTCTGTCACCCGTTTGATTCTTGATAGTTCTGTTTCCACAACAGCAATCTGAGATAGGATTTTAGGGGAGTCGTGTGCGTGGCTAGGAATAAGAGAGATTCCAGAAAAAAACTGTGCATCAAAGAGGAAAAGAAATAGGCATCCCGGACCTCTTCCACGGGCTTCTCTCTATTCTCTCCTGGTGTCTTACTTTCATTCACTTCTAACATACCTGTTTTATGCCAAAGTTCCTTGGAAAGAAATCATTAACTATATCGCCACCCAAGCAGATCACTCCAAAACAGGAACCAAACTTTGTGACACCGGACCCCTGTGGTGACACCATAAAGGCAGATCATTCTGAAACAGGAACCAAACTTTGTGACACCGGACCCCTGTGGTGACACCATAAAGGCAGATCATTCTGAAACAGGAACCAAACTTTGTGACACCGGACCCCTGTGGTGACACCATAAAGGCAGATCATTCTGAAACAGGAACCAAACTTTGTGACACCGGACCCCTGTGGTGACACCATAAAGGCAGATCATTCTGAAACAGGAACCAAACTTTGTGACACCGGACCCCTGTGGTGACACCATAAAGGCAGATCATTCTGAAACAGGAACCAAACTTTGTGACACCGGACCCCTGTGGTGACACCATAAAGGCAGATCATTCTGAAACAGGAACCAAACTTTGTGACACCGGACCCCTGTGGTGACACCATAAAGGCAGATCATTCTGAAACTGTTTACATCCTATATGTATGAGCTCACAGTGGGAGAAATTACACAAGAAAACAATGACATGGGGAACTCTCTCTCCCCCTAAAATACTACATTAGAGCGTTGTTTAGTGGAACCTTTCCAATGAATAACCAAAACACAACAATATGATATTTCTCAATAATATAAATTAGTCTAGACTGTGAATATCAAACATTAGGAACACATTCCTAATATTGAGTTGCACCCCCCCTCCCTTTTGCCCTCTGAACAGCCTTAATTCGTCGGGGCATGGACTACAAGGTCTCGAAAGGGATGCTGGCCCATGTTGACTCCAATGCTTCCCACAGTTGTGTCATGTTGGCTGGGATGTCCTTTGGGTGTTGGACCATTCTTTATACCCACTGGAAAATGATGAGTGTGAAAAACCCAACAGCGTTGCAGTGCAGGACATAAACCGGTGTGCCTGGCACCTACTACCATACCCTATTCAAAAGGCACATAAATCTTTCATTTTGCTCATTCACACTCTGAATGGTACAAATATACAATCTGTGTCTCAATTGTCTCAAGGCTTAAAAATCCTTCTGTAACCTGTCTCCTCGCCTTCATCTACACTGATTGAAGTGGATTTAACAAGTGACGTCAACAAGGGACTGACTGGCTGAATCGAGGTGAAAGCTATGTCATGGAAATGTTTTGTATACTCAGTGTATATCAGTGTTTCAGTGTTATATCACTCCAATCCTTGGGAAACCGAAACAGCAAACATTTGTAAATGTTTTAATTGAACCTTTATTTAATTAGGCAAGTCAGTTAAGAACAAATTCATAATTACAATGATGGCCTACCAGGGACAGGGGCCTGGGATTAAAAATACAATAAATAAATAAATATAGGACAAAACACACATCACAACAAGAGAGACAACACTACAGTCGTAGCCAAATGTTCTGAGAATGACACAAATATGAATTTTCACAAAGTCTGCTGCTTCAGTGTCTTTACATATTTATTTTAATCAGATGTTACTATGGAATACTGAAGTATAATTACAAGCATTTCATAAGTGTCTGTCACGCCCTGACCATAGAGAGCCTTTTATTTTCTATGTTGGTTAGGTCGGGGTGTGACTAGGGCGAGTCATCTAGGTAATTATATTTCTATGTTGGCCTGGTTGTTTCCCAATCAGAGGTAGCTGTTTATCGTTGTCTCTGATTGGGGATCATATTTAGGCAGACATTTCCCCTTTGTGTTTTGTGGAATCTTGACTTTGTATACAGTAGTTGCCTGTGAGCACTATAGCAGCGTCGGGTTTCGTTTTGTGAATTGATTGTTTTCTTTGAGTTTCACTTCAAAATAAAGAGGATGGAACCATACCACGCATTATGACGATCGTGACAGTGTCAAAGGCATTTATTGACAATAACATTGTCAATATTTGCATTGTTGACCCTCGATTTTTCAAGACCTCTGCAATCCGCCCTGGCATGCTATCAATTAACTTCTGGGCCACATCCTGACTGATGGTTGGAGTTTCAATGGGATTAAGGTCTGGGGAGTTTCCTGGCAATGGTCCCAAAATTTCAATATTTTGTTCCCCAAGCCACTTAGTTATCACTCTTGCCTTATGGCAAAGTGATCCATCATGCTGGAAAAGGCATTGTTTGTCACCATACTGTTCCTGGATGGTTGGGAGAAGTTGCTCTCGGAGGATGTGTTGGTACCATTCTTTATTCATGGCTGTGTTCTTAGGCAAAATTGTGAGTGAGCCCACTCCCTTGGCTGAGAAGTAACCCCACACATGAATGGTCTCAGGATGCTTTACTGTATAAATATGACACAGGACTGATGGTAGCACTTACCTTGTCTTCTCCAGACAAGCTTTTTTCCGGATCCCCCAAACAATCGGAAAGGGGATTCATCAGAGAAAATGACTTTACTCCAGTCCTCAGCAGTCCGATCCCTGTACCTTTTGCAGAATAGCAGTCTGTCCCTGATGTTTTTCCTGGAGAGAAGTGGCTTCTTAGCTTCCCTTTTTGACACCAGGCCATCCTCCAAAAGTCTTTGCCTCACTGTGCGTGTAGATGCACTCACACCTGCCTGCTGCCATTTCTGAGTAAGCTCTGTACTGGTGGTGCCCCAATCCCGCAGCTGAATCAACTTTAGGAGACAGTTCTAAAGTTGGTTGATTTAGGTGATTTAGGTTGATTTAGGTGCAATCTTACTGGCAGCAATATCCTTGCCTGTGAAGCCCTTTTTGTGCAAAGCAATGATGACAGCACGTGTTTCCTTGCAGGTAACAATGATTGACAGAGGAAAAACAATGATTCCAAGCACCACCCTCATTTGAAAGCTTCCAGTCTGTTATTCAAACTCAATCAGCATGACAGAGTGATCTCCAGCCTTGTCCTTGTCAACACTCACACCTGTGTTAACGAGAGAATCACTAACATGATGTCAGCTGGTCCTTTTGTGGCAGGGCTGAAATGCAGTGGATTTTTTTGGGGGGGGATTCAGTTCATTTGCATGGCAAAGAGGGACTGATCACTCTTCATAACATTCTGGAGTATATGCAAATTACCATCATACAAACTGAGTCAGCAGACTTCGTGAAAATTAATATTTGTGTCATTCTCAAAACTTTTGGCCACGACTGTACAGAAAGAGATCTTGAAAATAAAAGAGAGCCGCACACTCTAGGAGCTCAGATGCAAAAATTGAATTACCAACGTTTCGATAGCATACGATCATAGATTAAGTTGACTACACAAGCTTACAAACAATTACAATGTCAAAGTCACAATAATCACAAGAATGGCTTCAGATCAAAGTCTACGTTGAGACCGAAGGGCGCAAGGGTCTTTAAGTTAAAGATCCAGGCAGCCTCTCTTATTTTCAAGTTTTCTACTCCACTAGCCAGCACCTCGTCTTAATAGGTGTGCGTTTCTTTTTCTTCTAGATGTACATAAAGAGATACCTAAGACGACAACACAGCATGGTAGCAACACAACAACAACATAGTAGCAACACAACAACAACATAGTAGCAACACAACAACAACATGGTAGCAGCACAAAACATGGTACAAAGGGAAAGAAGGTAGAGACAACAATATATCACAAACAGCCACAACTGTCAGTAAGAGTGTCCATGATTGAGTCTTTGAATGAAGAAATTGAGATAAAACTGTCCAGTTTGAGTGTTTGTTGCAGCTCGTTCCAGTCGCTAGGTGCAGACAAACTGAAAAGAGGAGAGACCCAGGGACGTGAATGCTTTGGGCAACATTAACAGAATGTGACTGGCAGAATGGGTGTTGTATGTGGAAGATGAGGGCTGCAGTAGATATCTCAGATAAGGGGTAGTGAGGCCTAAGAGGGTTTTATAAATACGCATCAACCAGTGGGTATTGCGAAGGGTATACAGAGATGACCAGTTTACAGAGGAGTATAGAGTGCAGTGGCAAATCTGATGGCCGAATGGTAAAGATCATCTAGCCGCTCGAGAGCACCCTTACCTGCTGATCTATAAATTATGTCTCCATAACCTAGCATGGGTAGGATGGTCATCTGAATCAGGGTAGTTTATCAGCTGGGGTGAAAGATGAGTGATTACGATAGAGGAAACCAAGCCTAGATTTAACTTCAGCTTTGATATGTGCTGAGAGAAGGACGGTGTACCGTCTAGCCATACTCCCAAGTACTTGTATGAGGTGACTACAGTACCTCAAGCTCTAAACCCTCAGAGGTAGTAATAACACCTGTGAGAAGAGGGGCATTCTTCTTACCAAACCACATTACCTTTGTTTTGGAGGTGTTCAGAACAAGATTAAGGGTATAGAAAGCTTGTTGGACACTAAGAAAGCTTTGTTGTAGAGCATTTAACACAAAATCCGGGAAGGGGTTGTTGATGTGAATTGAGAAGCGCGTGGTCCTTAGGATCGAGTCTTGGGGTACTCCCTTGGAGACAGGCAGTGGCTGAGACAGCAGATTTTCTGACTTTATACACTGCACTCTTTGAGAGAGGTAGTTAGCATACCAGCCCAATGACCCCTCAGAGACACCAATACTCCTTGGCCCACAAGAATGGAATGGTCTACTGTATCAAAAGCTTTGGCCAAGTCCACAAAAATAGCACCGCAATATTGCTTAGAATCAAGGGCAATGGTGACATCATTGAGGACCTTTAAGGTTGCAGTGACACATCCATAACCTGAGTGGAAACCAGATTGCATACCCGCAAGAATACTATCAACATCAAGAAAGCCAGTCAGATGATTATTGACAAGTTTTTCCAACACTTTTGATAAACAGGGCAAAATATAACAGTTAGGATCAGCTTGATCTCCCCTTTAAACAAATGACGAAACGTGGCTGCCTTCCAAGCACTGGGAACCTTCCCAGAGAGGAATGACAGGCTAAAAAGGTTGGAGATAGGCTTGGCGATGATAGGGTCAGCAACCTTAAAGAAGAAAGAGTCTAAACCATCTGACCCAGATGTTTTTGGGGCGTCAAGTTTCAGGAGCTCCTTTAGCACCTCAAACTCAGTGACTGCCTGCAGGGAGAAACTTTGTAGCGGGCAGGGGGAAAAGAGGGAGAAGCATCAGGGATAGGCACATTGGAAGGGGTGGGAGATGAGGAAATGTTGGACGGGCAAGGAGGCATGACTGAGTCAATTAGGAATCCTGACTTAATGAAGTGGTGATTAAAGAGTTCAGCCTTGTGCTTCTTGTCAGTAACAAGAACAACCACATCATCAAAATTGGGGGACATGGGCAGCTGTGAGGAGGAGGGTTTATTCCCCAGGTTTTTAACCATTTTCCAGAACTTCTTGGGGTTAGACCCACAGAGAGAGAACTGCTCCTTAAAGTAGCTAACTTTGGCCTTCCAGACAGCCTGAGTGCGCTTAATTCTCATTTGCCTGAAGGATCCCCAGTCAGCCTGGGTATGCGTGTGCTGAGCCTTTCGCCAAATGCAATTCTTGAGGTGGAGTAACTCTGCAAGATCACGATCGAACCAGGGGCTGAACCTCTTTTTAATTCTCATTTCTTTATTGGGGCATGTTTGTTAACAATACCACTGAAAATATAACAAAAGAAGGTCCACGCGTGTTGGTCCAAGTGTTGACAAAGTCACCTGATTAAACTCAACCAGATATTGACGATTAGCTAAAAAGTTGAATTAGGTGTTAAAATATAAATGTGTAATGTTGGGGGTCCCGGAGGCCTGGAGTTGGGAAACATTGGTCTATATTATCTCATCAATTCCAACCATCTTCTACACTTCCCAGATCATTCCACTAGTGGAAAGAACCCACCCTCCTATGCCATAAGGCCTGCATTGAGATATACATTTCCATGACACCAACAGAGAAAAAAGCCAAGCCAAGCACAGTGTGTGGAAACTCTTACCAGTGGAGGAGACATACAGGGCAAAGCTTTGTTTTCACAGGTAGTCTCTCTTGTGCTACTGTGTAACAGGAAATCAGGTCATTATAAAGTTAAAAACATGGATTCATAAATGTGCCTTCTACTGAAACTTAAACCTCCATAAACAGCAGTCCAGTTGGTCCCCTGCTGGGAACGAGTCGCATTACTTGTTTCCAACGTGCAAGACAGAAATAGAAAGAAAGTCATTAGCAACAGTATATGGTTTCAATTAACTTGTGAGGTGAACTGGTCTGCCATTGCAAACGTTGAGATTAGCCATAAATAGGGACTTTTTCATCTGATGGAATAAGAGTGTTCATCCACCCTTTCTCAGCTTTACAATCACATATGCCTCCTCTGATTCCCACCACTGTTTGATTAAATGTAAACCTATACCTCCTCCTCACTCATGCTCTCAAGAGTCCCTTGACTCTCCAGGGTCAAGGGTCAGAGCAGGGTCAGCAGCATTATGAAGTGGGAGAAACAGCAGCACAGGGTATGGAATGCTGTGGGATAAAGTGGCAGAATACAGCTGGCCAGATTCAAAAGAGGACCGACAGCATCAAGTAACATTCATGGCTTTGTCAAATGGAAGTGGCCACAAGAGGCAAAGGTAGAAAAGAGCATCAGACAGGGTAGTGTAAAGCAGTAGGGAAAGCACAGTAGTGTCCAGCAGCAATCATCACAACAGGAGATGCAGCAAGCCACAGCATCCTGAACAGAGCCGATGGACAGACAGATGGACTCAGAAGCTGTTGCGTTGCATCCAGGGTGTCCAGCTGAGGTAGCTTTCCCATGAAAGTCTTTATTTCACACACATGCTAGAACGCACACGCACACACACTCACTCACAGAGAGAGAGACAGAAAGAGAAACATCCTCTCTTATCCTCTCATTAGCTGGCTTCCTAAGAATGTGCTATTCAAGATGAACTCGCCACAATGGAAACTGGCCAAAGAAAACAGGTAGATAGCAAAGTGGGATAACTCCTCCATGCATCACAGCAGCCCTTTCTGAAGGCAGGGGTGCATCCCAGAGATACAGAACCTATTACACAATGAGTCATGTGTCTCTCTCACCAGTTCCCCAGTTCAAGGTTTTGCTTAATCTGATGAGTGTGACTGACTCGAGAGAGCACAAGTTTGTTAAAATGTGAATTAGTCTACTTCTTCTTTGGTTTTGAGTATGTTTCTCATCTGGATTCACACCCCTCAGCTACAGAAGAAGAGAGACAAGCTGAATGAGTGGGAGGTCACTCTCAGTCATACTATGAAAATACTGTAATAATACATTTGATATCTAAAGTGCTTTTCATGTACATCTCAAATTCACTGTGGGTTCTTTCCATGTCATGCCTGAATGCTGGATATGATTATCAAGATTGAGGTCATGAGGTCATGATTCATTATCATTATAATGCAATTACATAAGATGATTTCCCTAGCCATTCGTCAGCATCAGTGCTGTATCCACCATCCCCACGACCCTGGTTGAGTTAACATTATCCTCTACAATTGATCTCAGACCTTTGACCCTCAGGGGAACCCTGTTCTTGACTCCACTGTGTCCAATCACCAGAAAGCCACCGTGTTAAAGCAATTTCACACCAAAGAGAAAGTTGCAGATTGATTTTAACCAAATCTAATACACAGACGATTAGAGGTGAAATTGTACTTATTTGCATCAAATGCATAATCACAGAATGACTTCAGACCAAACACTTAGCCTTGGCAGACGGATTGCCTCCCACAATTCAAATGCTCCAGCGTGTTCCAGTGATGTTGCCCTGGGTCTGGGATTTCCAAGACTAGCCAAAGTATAGACCATTGCCACATTCCCACTTTGTCCAGACATATGTGGTAAAGTCACTTGTCTTGTGTAAGATATAAGGTATTCAGATGACGTGGTCCCCTGATTATTGTAAAGAAACTATGTAAGCCTATAGACATTCAAACATCCGCCTCTCCTAGGGAGAGCTGGGAACAGGGCCAGCTGCTTGTTAATGGCCTGGATGCTTGTATTGCAGCAGCCACTTACTTGATAGAAACACGAACTGAGTAGTAACAACGTGTATGATTAAACATTACATAAAAACAACTACAGTAAATTTGCTGTTCAAGCTGTTTTTCTAAATTGTGTATGTTCCAGACACAGACTGCATGGCGACTGCAGCCCATTGTTACAGCAGTTGGAAGTAAAAGTTGACCAAGTTCTCCGTAGAAACAGAACAGGGAATGTTTGCCAACCATTTTTTAGCTGACACAGCTGTTTTTCCTGCTCCCAAGGGCATAGCTTGGCAATGCGGTCATCTTTTTGCCTTTGTTTAGTTCCCTTCTCTATGCTTGCTTTGGCATCATCGTTCCTTGCCCCTGGGATAAAAATCAAAATCATCTGATTTTAGCCCAGTCGTACCCATATAGCAGCCGATAACTGTCGCAGATGAGCTATGGATGGAACTGCAGTCATCTCAGATGCACAGATTATAATTGTATGGTCCTTGATTGGGGAAAAAATGACTCAGATGAACCGAAAGAGTGGTGAAACATTAGTGTGTGTATTTGTGTGTTTGTGTGTGTGCGTGCGTACACACACACGTACAGTTTAATGCTATTGTTCAATAGAGTTTGTGTGCTATGGAAAATGGGTTATCCTCAGTTGAAGTTAAGAGTGTGCTATTACACTGGTCCCCAATATAATGTACTTATGGCACTCTGAGTCAGACTATCACTGAAAGTGGACTGTATTGTGAAATTTAGGGCCCAGTCAGAACATTTTTCTCTTTTGAGTATGGTTGAGGGACTTATGGAATGGTATGTCTATGCCTTTTGGCTCACTCCTTTTTGGCATAGAGGAAATAGCAGCTGTCATACAAATGGAATGATGTCCAACATTAACACACACACACACACACACACACACACACACACACACACACACACACACACACACACACACACACACACACACACACACACACACACACACACACACACACACACACACACACACACACACACACACACACACACACACACACACACACACACACAAAGCATGTCTTCTCTATAGTGCTTCGTTTTTTCAGGTGCTGTAGTTTGGGTAGCCATCACCCATTTTGTATTATATGTTACGAATGACAATTTGCAAAGCGTACAATATGTTGCGATTTGCAAAACATACAATATCTTATGAATTTGCAAAACGTATGATATGTTACGAATTCTAGCTAAGTGGCTAACGTTAGCTAGCTGGCAAAGGTTAGCTAGGCTAGGGGTTAGGGTTAAGGTTACGTTTAGGAATTAGGTTAAAAAGTTAAGGTTAGGGTCAGGGAAAGGGTTAGCTAAAGGGTTTAAGGTTAGTGTTAGGGGAAGGGTTAGCTAACATGCTAAGTAGTTGCAAAGTAGCTAAAAAGTAGTAAGTAGTTGAAATGTTGCTAATTAGCTAAAGTTGTCTGTGATGAGGCTCAAACTTGCAACCTTTGGGTTACTAGACATTCACGTTATGTGCCCACCCATCCACCCTGACCAACCACCCTAAGTGACTGTCTGCCTTATGTAACCATACCAAATATAACATATCATACTATGTTGAATGTCCCATATTTACATTTAGTATGTTAAGTCGTCTATGAGACCAGGCTGGCACTGCAGGAAATGCAAACTTGTAGTGTTTGAGGTTTACAAAAGGCTTCTAAAGTTTGTAATATCCACTTTAAAATGTCAAGCTTGATTTAACCTAACAAAAACTGTATCAACCCTTACAAAAAAATGTCCTGTAGCAAACTGTCTCAAATTAAGATCCTGAATCTATATAAAACTCTTAGTTCCCCCAGCATGTGAAGACCAGAGAGGAAGGAAATAGCCATTGGCAACTTTAATTAATAGTACAATTTTAGAGGGAATGAGCTCAATGAAACCCTAATGATGGCATAGCACTGACATTGCTTACAGAGGGAGCACATTCTTTCCAGGCCCTGAAGCAAAGTTTGCAGATTGGTACACTGGAGCTATGGGGTGTGGCACCCCTCCACTCACTTCTCTCCAGCTCTCTGACCATTACTTACAACAGGCTAGGGTATAACCAGAGAGGGAGACAGGTTTTGTATTGCTGTGTGAGTATTGAAACTAGTGTTTATTCTAACATGTTTTAATCATTATATAACGATTGTGATCATGCCCGATAGGTTATTTCCCCCACATATAAAGTTCTTCCACAGCCCTATCCTGCACTCTCTTCCGTCATCACCCCTGATGCTATCAGCTCTAGCTGAGCTCTTCCGGCCATTGGAAAGGCTACACAATGCACAGACAGAGAGGCAGGAAAGAGTAAACGGGTGATACAGTGCAGTCTGAGCCATGGACTTCTGCCACAATTGTTCCAGAGGTCCTGTGTGTGTGCTGGACCAACATTCTCCAGTCACTCTGAATGATGGTTAATGTAATAATGCCACACACACAGGCTGGGATCTCAGATGGAGGGGCTGGGACTGCATGGTGATAATAAGGCTTAAGGGTGGCAGTTACAGAGAGTGAGGGTGAGGTAGAGGGCAGTTTCAGAGAGTGAGGGTGAGGTAGAGGGCCGTTTCAGAGAGTGAAGGGGAGGTAGAGGGCAGTTAAAGAGAGTGAGGGTGAGGTAGAGGGAGGTAGAGTTCAGTTAAAGAGAGTGAGGGTGAGGTAGAGGGCAGTTTCAGAGAGTGAGGGTGAGGTAGAGGGCCGTTTCAGAGAGTGAGGGGGAGGTAGAGGGCAGTTAAAGAGAGTGAGGGTGAGGTAGAGGGAGGTAGAGTTCAGTTAAAGAGAGTGAGGGTGAGGTAGAGGGCCGTTTCAGAGAGTGAGGGGGAGGTAGAGGGCAGTTAAAGAGAGTGAGGGTGAGGTAGAGGGAGGTAGAGTTCAGTTAAAGAGAGTGAGGGTGAGGTAGAGTTCAGTTACAGAGAGTGAGGGTGAGGTAGAGTTCAGTTAAAGAGAGTGAGGGTGAGGTAGAGTTCAGTTAAAGAGAGTGAGGGTGAGGTAGAGTTCAGTTAAAGAGAGTGAGGGTGAGGTAGAGTTCAGTTAAAGAGAGTGAGGGTGAGGTAGAGTTCATTTACAGAGAGTGAGTGAGGTAGAGTTCAGTTAAAGAGAGTGAGAGTGAGGTAGAGTTCAGTTAAAGAGAGTGAGGGTGAGGTAGAGTTCAGCTAAAGAGAGTGAGGGTGAGGTAGAGTTCATTTACAGAGAGTGAGAGTGAGGTAGAGTTCAGTTAAAGAGAGTGAGGGTGAGGTAGAGTTCAGTTAAAGAGAGTGAGAGTGAGGTAGAGTTCAGTTAAAGAGAGTGAGGGTGAGGTAGAGTTAATTTACAGAGAGTGAGAGTGAGGTAGAGTTCAGTTAAAGAGAGTGAGAGTGAGGTAGAGTTCAGTTAAAGAGAGTGAGGGTGAGGTAGAGTTAATTTACAGAGAGTGAGGGTGAGGTAGAGGGCAGTTTCAGAGAGTGAGGGTGAGGTAGAGGGCCATTTCAGAGAGTGAGGGGGAGGTAGATGGCAGTTAAAGAGAGTAAGGGTGAGGTAGAGGGAGGTAGAGTTCATTTAAAGAGAGTGAGGGTGAGGTAGAGGGCCGTTTCAGAGAGTGAGGGGGAGGTAGAGGGCAGTTAAAGAGAGTGAGGGTGAGGTAGAGGGAGGTAGAGTTCAGTTAAAGAGAGTGAGGGTGAGGTAGAGTTCAGTTACAGAGAGTGAGGGTGAGGTAGAGTTCAGTTAAAGAGAGTGAGGGTGAGGTAGAGTTCAGTTAAAGAGAGTGAGGGTGAGGTAGAGTTCAGTTAAAGAGAGTGAGGGTGAGGTAGAGTTCAGTTAAAGAGAGTGAGGGTGAGGTAGAGTTCATTTACAGAGAGTGAGTGAGGTAGAGTTCAGTTAAAGAGAGTGAGAGTGAGGTAGAGTTCAGTTAAAGAGAGTGAGGGTGAGGTAGAGTTCAGCTAAAGAGAGTGAGGGTGAGGTAGAGTTCATTTACAGAGAGTGAGAGTGAGGTAGAGTTCAGTTAAAGAGAGTGAGGGTGAGGTAGAGTTCAGTTAAAGAGAGTGAGAGTGAGGTAGAGTTCAGTTAAAGAGAGTGAGGGTGAGGTAGAGTTAATTTACAGAGAGTGAGAGTGAGGTAGAGTTCAGTTAAAGAGAGTGAGAGTGAGGTAGAGTTCAGTTAAAGAGAGTGAGGGTGAGGTAGAGTTCATTTACAGAGAGTGAGGGTGAGGTAGAGGGCAGTTTCAGAGAGTGAGGGTGAGGTAGAGGGCCATTTCAGAGAGTGAGGGGGAGGTAGAGGGCAGTTAAAGAGAGTGAGGGTGAGGTAGAGGGAGGTAGAGTTCATTTAAAGAGAGTGAGGGTGAGGTAGAGGGCCGTTTCAGAGAGTGAGGGGGAGGTAGAGGGCAGTTAAAGAGAGTGAGGGTGAGGTAGAGGGAGGTAGAGTTCAGTTAAAGAGAGTGAGGGTGAGGTAGAGTTCAGTTAAAGAGAGTGAGGGTGAGGTATAGTTCAGTTAAAGAGAGTGAGGGTGAGGTAGAGTTAATTTACAGAGAGTGAGTGAGGTAGAGTTCAGTTAAAGAGAGTGAGAGTGAGGTAGAGTTCAGTTAAAGAGAGTGAGGGTGAGGTAGAGTTCAGTTACAGAGAGTGTGGGTGAGGTAGAGTTCAGTTAAAGAGTGAGGGTGAGGTAGAGTTCAGTTAAAGAGAGTGAGGGTGAGGTATAGTTCAGTTAAAGAGAGTGAGGGTGAGGTAGAGTTCATTTACAGAGAGTGAGTGAGGTAGAGTTCAGTTAAAGAGAGTGAGGGTGAGGTAGAGTTCAGTTAAAGAGAGTGAGGGTGAGGTAGAGTTCATTTACAGAGAGTGAGAGTGAGGTAGAGTTCAGTTAAAGAGAGTGAGGGTGAGGTAGAGTTCAGTTAAAGAGAGTGAGGGTGAGGTAGAGTTCATTTACAGAGAGTGAGAGTGAGGTAGAGTTCAGTTAAAGAGAGTGAGAGTGAGGTAGAGTTCAGTTAAAGAGAGTGAGGGTGAGGTAGAGTTCATTTACAGAGAGTGAGGGTGAGGTAGTGTTCAGTTACAGAGAGTGAGGGTGAGGTAGAGTTCAGTTAAAGAGAGTGAGGGTGAGGTAGAGGGCAGTTACAGAGAGTGAGGGTGAGACTGGTGAGGTTGTGAGGCAACAGCTGTCAGAGAATGTCAAACTATTTTACACCTTTATTCTTGGAGTATAAATTCCAGCATGTGTGCTGCTGTAACACCACCCTCCAGCTTGGCTTGGGGATGTATGTGGCTATAGTATCTCATGACAGATGAAACAGGCCAGACCGTACGGAAAAACTTGGTTCACTTCTGGATGCCGATATAACTTTGGTATAGGTCCAAAGGAAGCATATTTTACATCACTCTGTGTGCATCCTGATCCTGGACCTCATAGCCAGCTGCAAACTCCAAAGTCCGTTTTTTCCCCGCATTGGCAGCATGAGTCAACTGACAGGAAGTCACTTCTACACAGCAGCGCTCATGGGGAATAGAGGAGAGACGTTGTGTCACTTTGCCCAGCAAGTAGCTTCCTGACATTAAAGTGAAAGGGAAAAATATGATCAGTTCCCCAAATAAAAGCATGTTCTAAGCATTTAGCATAACTAAAGGGCAGCATTGCCTTTCTTAGACAGGTGAAAAGGGTAGGAGTATTTTCTTGTCCAGGAATTAGAAGTGAGAAGAGTTGAAGTCTCCTCCTTTAGAGGAGAGTAGGGCCTTTAGAGGAGAGTGGGGACTTTAGAGGAGAGTAGGGACTTTAGAGTGGGGACTTTGAGAGGGACTTGAGTGGGGCCTTTAGAGGAGAGTGGGGCCTTTAGAGGAGAGTGGGGCCTTTAGAGGAGAGTAGGGCCTTTAGAGGAGAGTGGGGCCTTTGAGAGTGGGGCCTTTAGAGGAGAGTGGGGCCTTTAGAGGAGAGTGGGGCCTTTAGAGGAGAGTGGGGACTTTAGAGGAGAGTGGGGCCTTTAGAGGAGAGTGGGGCCTTTAGAGGAGAGTGGGGCCTTTAGAGGAGAGTGGGGCCTTTAGAGGAGAGTGGGGCCTTTAGAGGAGAGTGGGGCCTTTAGAGGAGAGTGGGGCCTTTAGAGGAGAGTGGGGCCTTTAGAGGAGAGTGGGGACTTTAGAGGAGAGTGAGGGAGTTCAGTTAAAGAGAGTGAGGGTTAGTTAGTTAGAGAGAGTGAGGGGGAGAGGAGAGTGGGGCCTTTAGAGGAGAGTGGGGCCTTTAGAGGAGAGTGGGGCCTTTAGAGGAGAGTGGGGACTTTAGAGGAGAGTAGGGCCTTTAGAGGAGAGTGGGGGAGAGTGGGGCCTTTAGAGGAGAGTGGGGCCTTTAGAGGAGAGTGGGGCCTTTAGAGGAGAGTGGGGCCTTTAGAGGAGAGTGGGGCCTTTAGAGGAGAGTGGGGCCTTTAGAGGAGGGGCCTTTAGAGGAGAGTAGGGCCTTTAGAGGAGAGTGGGGACTTTAGAGGAGAGTGGGGACTTTAGAGAGAGAGTGGGGACTTTAGAGGAGAGTGGGGCCTTTAGAGGAGAGTGGGGCCTTTAGAGGAGAGTGGGGCCTTTAGAGGAGAGTGGGGCCTTTAGAGGAGAGTGGGGCCTTTAGAGGAGAGTGGGGCCTTTAGAGGAGAGTGGGGCCTTTAGAGGAGAGTGGGGACTTTAGAGGAGAGTGGGGCCTTTAGAGAGAGTGGGGACTTTAGAGGAGAGTGGGGCCTTTAGAGGAGAGTGGGGCCTTTAGAGGAGAGAGTGGGGACTTTAGAGGAGAGTGGGGCCTTTAGAGAGAGAGTGGGGACTTTAGAGGAGAGTGGGGCCTTTAGAGGAGAGTGGGGACTTGAGTGGGGCCTTTAGAGGAGAGTGGGGCCTTTAGAGGAGAGTGGGGCCTTTAGAGGAGAGTGGGGACTTTAGAGGAGAGTGGGGCCTTTAGAGGAGAGTGGGGCCTTTAGAGGAGAGTGGGGCCTTTAGAGGAGAGTGGGGCCTTTAGAGGAGAGTGGGGCCTTTAGAGGAGAGTGGGGCCTTTAGAGGAGAGTGGGGCCTTTAGAGGAGAGTGGGGCCTTTAGAGGAGAGTGGGGACTTTAGAGGAGAGTGGGGCCTTTAGAGGAGAGTGGGGACTTTAGAGGAGAGTGGGGCCTTTAGAGGAGAGTGGGGCCTTTAGAGGAGAGTGGGGCCTTTAGAGGAGAGTGGGGACTTTAGAGTGGGGAGAGTGGGGACTTTAGAGGAGAGTGGGGCCTTTAGAGGAGAGTGGGGCCTTTAGAAGAGAGTGGGGACTTTAGAGGAGAGTGGGGACTTGAGTGGGGCCTTTAGAGGAGAGTGGGGCCTTTAGAGGAGAGTGGGGCCTTTAGAGGAGAGTGGGGACTTTAGAGGAGAGTGGGGCCTTTAGAGGAGAGTGGGGACTTTAGAGGAGAGTGGGGCCTTTAGAGGAGAGTAGGGCCTTTAGAGGAGAGTGGGGCCTTTAGAGGAGAGTGGGGACTTTAGAGGAGAGTGGGGCCTTTAGTGGAGGAGAGTGGGGCCTTTAGAGGAGAGTGGGGACTTTAGAGGAGAGTGGGGACTTTAGAGGAGAGTGGGGACTTTAGAGGAGAGTGGGGACTTTAGAGGAGAGTGGGGACTTTAGAGGAGAGTGGGGCCTTTAGAGGAGAGTGGGGACTTTAGAGGAGAGTGGGGCCTTTAGAGGAGAGTGGGGCCTTTAGAGTGGGGACTTTAGAGAGTGGGGCCTTTAGAGGAGACTGGGGACTTTAGAGGAGAGTAGGGACTTTAGAGGAGAGTGGGGCCTTTAGAGGAGTGGGGAGGGGGCCTTTAGAGGAGAGTGGGGCCTTTAGAGGAGAGTGGGGACTTTAGAGGAGAGTAGGGACTTTAGAGGAGAGTGGGGACTTTAGAGGAGAGTGGGGCCTTTAGAGGAGAGTGGGGCCTTTAGAGGAGAGTGGGGCCTTTAGAGGAGAGTGGGGCCTTTAGAGGAGAGTGGGGACTTTAGAGGAGAGTGGGGACTTTAGAGGAGAGTGGGGCCTTTAGAGGAGAGTAGGGACTTTAGAGGAGAGTGGGGCCTTTAGAGGAGAGTGGGGCCTTTAGAGGAGAGTGGGGACTTTAGAGGAGAGTGGGGACTTTAGAGGAGAGTGGGGCCTTTAGAGGAGAGGGACTTTAGAGGAGAGTGGGGCCTTTAGAGGAGAGTGGGGACTTTAGAGGAGAGTGGGGCCTTTAGAGGAGACTGGGGACTTTAGAGGAGAGTAGGGACTTTAGAGGAGAGTGGGGCCTTTAGAGGAGAGTGGGGACTTTAGAGGAGACTGGGGACTTTAGAGGAGACTGGGGACTTTAGAGGAGAGTGGGGCCTTTAAAGGAGAGTGGGGTAAGTTGAGCACAAAGGGTTAGTAGAGCCACCCCTTCCCACTGGGCACACATTGGGCACACAATCAACCTTGTTTCCACCTCATTTCGTTGACCCAACTTGGGATGGACGGTGAATTGACATCTGTGCCCAATTGACATTGAGTTGTTTCTAGGAGCCAATGGCCATGGGGTAAGTTAAACCAATGGCCACCATACCCCAACAAAAATGATTATATTTAGTCAGTTTTATAGATCATTTGCATAGTGTCTTTGCAATGTGTCATACATATGAACTCAATGAAAATGAATATGTGCAGTACCTGCGCAAAATGGAGGCTATGATAGTAGCAGAGGCACACACACTCTTAATCTGATGACATAGTCTGAACTTGCTAAACAATATAAAGAATCTCACGGACCAGTTTCATGGGCTTGGTAGCTTCAAATGCAGAGAACTTGCCTACAAAATGGCACATGGAAATAACATCCCTGTCCCAGACAACTGGTCAAAAATGGAAGGGTATGTGATATTGAACAGAGATCTAAATCTGAATGTAGGAATACATTTAAGATATATAATATACCACACCCCCATTCCATGAATTAAACTTTGACCTACCAGCACCATCATCCACTGTCACAGGACACCATCACCCACTTTCCCCAAGGCGGCTCAATTTACCTTGTCCCTATGCTCAACTTATCCCATACCCAGGGTAAATTGCGCCAAGAGACCACTTTTTATTTGACAAGTTATGTTTCCAAAGCTGTTATGTTTACATGAATTGTGATTATTTCCAGGGATACACAACCTCCTGCGATATATGTAGATATCTTTGTGAATGTAAAAAATGGCTCAAGATACCCCACGCTCCCCTCGATTAGTATATTGATGAATGGCTAGCAGCAGGAGAACATGACAGATGTTATAACCCAGGGATAGAACATCAACATAAACAAAGGGCGACAGCTGAAAATCTAACACAGTTAAAGGAGGCAAAGCGAGCACTAGATGGATTGCTGACAGAGAAGGTAGAAAGAAACCTACGATTTTTAAAACAAAGATACTATGAGAATGGGCCAGTCGACTTCTGGCATCTCAACTCAGGAAACAGTCTGGGTTGACAATTGCCCAGAAAATGTAAAGCAATCATTTAGACAAACTATCTAAATATCTAAAACCTTTGCTAAGATCTATAAGACATTGTACTCTAACACAGACTTAGGGATGTCAACAGAATGGATCCCTTTTTGGATTCCATTCATTTACCCAAAATAGATCAAGCTGCCTCAAAAACCATTGATTCTCCTATAACAAGGGAGGAGATGGAGGAATAATAGGAGTCCTGGATCAGATGGCTTGGCTACTCAAATGAGTTACTGACCTCATTAGCCCACTGTTGGAATGGGCCTATTCTCTTTTTATTTGTTGAATTTTACATTTTCTCCTCAATTTCGTGGTATCCAATTGTTAGTCTCATCGCTACAACTCCCGTACGGCTCGGGAGAGACGAAGGTTGAAAGTCATGCGTCCTCCGATACACAACCCAACCAAGGCGCACTGCTTCTTAACACAGCGCGCATCCAACCCGGAAGCCAGCCGCACCAATGTGCCGGAGGAAACACCGTGCACCTGGCAACCTTGGTTAGCGCGCACTGCGCCCGGCCCGCCACAGGAGTTGCTGGTGCACGATGAGACAAGGATATCCCTACCGGCCAAACCCTACCTAACCCGGACGACGCTTGGACAATTTTGCGTCGCCCCACGTACCTCCCGGTTGCGGCGAACCCAGAGTCTCTGGTGGCACAGCTGGCGCTGCAGTACAGCGCCCTTAAACACTGTGCCACCCGGGAGGCCCGGAATGGGCCTATTCTAATGTTGTCCAGAAGGAGGAGCTCCCGCTATTCTGGAAGAAGGAGATTATATCTGTCCTCTACAAAGACTATAAAGATCCCACAAAATGTACCTCATACAGGTCAACTGTACTTCTAAATACAGACTGTAAACTCCTGACCTCCATATTGGCTAAACAGTTGGAGGCAGTGATTACAACAATAATACATCCAGATCAAACAGGTTTTATTTATTGGTCGTCACCTACCTGACATCATACGTAAATTCCTTTACATTATGTCCCACTCCATTCCCCAACCAGTGCTATGCATGGCATTGGCACTGGGATGCTGAAAAGGCAATCGAACGAGTGTCATGGTATTTTCTCTTAAGAACATTGGAAAAATGTGGATTTTGTCTGAATTTCATTAAATGAAATCAGTCATTATACTCTGCCCCACAAAGCAAAGTCCGAGAAAATAGCCGCTTCTCTCGGTCCTTCCAACTGGAACGAGGATGTAGACAAGGTTGCCCTCTATTGCCACTACTGTTTGTCATACGCATTGAACCCTTAGCTTAACCTCTTGCTCCTACCTGGCACGCAGGCGTCCCATCTAGAGATCTGGAAATGCAAATGCACTATGCTAAATGCTAATAGTATTAGTTAAAACTCAAACGTTCATTAAAATACACATGCTGGGTGTTGAATTAAAGCTACACTCGTTGTGAATCCAGGCAACAAGTCAGATTTCTTAAATGCTTTTCGGCGAAAGCATGAGAAGCTATTATCTGATAGCATGTAACACCCCAAAATACCCGCAGGGGACGTAAACAAAATAATTAGCATAGTCGTCGCTACACAAACCGCACAAATAAAATATAAAACATTCATTACCTTTGACCATCTTCTTTGTTGGCACTCCTAGATGTCCCATAATCACTATTGGGTCTTTTTTTTCGATTAAATCGGTCCATATATAGCCTAGATATCGATCTATGAAGACTGTGTGATAAACGAAAAAAATAGCGTTTCATAACGTAACGTCATTTTTTTAAATTAAAAAAGTCGACGATAAACTTTCACAAAACACATCGAAATACTTTTGTAATGCAACTTTAGGTATTAGTACACGTTAATAAGCGATAAAATTCATCAGGAGGCGATGTAAATTCTATAGGTGTCCGTCTGGAAAAAAATGTCCGGATATTTCTCAACCAAAACATCCGGTCGGAGACCGGAGGGAATCGGTTCCCTTGATTCGGTTTGACCAAGAATCAAAGCCGAAGCAAATGACAAGACTCTAGACATCGTGTGGAAGATGTAGGTACTGCAACCTCGGGCTCATTTAATTCGGTTCTTCTTGAACAATTCCTGGAAGTGGCGCATGGATGATATTTATTTCCATTTTCAGATTTTCCTGCACTTTTCGATGAAACGCACGTTCTGTTATAGTCACAGCAGTGATTTAACCAGTTTTATAAACATCTGGGTGTTTTCTATCCACACATACTAATCATATGCATATACTATATTCCTGGCATGAGCAGCAGGGCGCTGAAATGTTGCGCGATTTTTAACAGAATGCTCTAAAAAGTAGGGGGTAGGAGTAACAGGTTAAATAATAAGGAACAATACTGATATCAAAAGGATAACGGTTGGACCTGATACGCATAAAATATAATTGTACACTGATGATATTGTGGTACACATGTCTGACCCTGTGAATTCTGTCCCAAAGCTAAAACAATTTTGAAATACACATATCACCCCCTATATAAAAACGTTGCTCTCTTTTAAGTGGCCGAATGAAGGTATCACATATCTAGGAAATACTATACCTGCGGATCTGGATAACTTATACAAAGCCAACTACACCAAGCTGATAAATAGAATCAAAAGAGATCTGGACTGCTGGTCTGTGTTGCTACTCACCCTATCTGGAAGGGTATAATCAATAAGAATGAACGTATTACCTAGATTCCTGTTGCCCTTTCAAACACTTCCAATGTCACCATAAAAAATATGTTTGTGCTATTAGACAAACTTATCTACAGATTTACCTGGCTTGGAAGACGTCCCAGGGTCAGATATAAAGTACTACAAATGTCAAAACAACACGGAGGTTGGGGACTACCTAATCTGAGACATTACTGGTTTGGATCGCAATTTAGGGCCATGACAGTATGGATGTCTAAAGCTGTAGGTTCAAGGTGTCTGGAAATATAAAAGTTAGAATGTCATCTGCTGCCACTGCTATTGCTCAAAAAACATGTCCTCTGTGTCATTACAACTTTTGTAAATATTTCAACTAAACGATTTTGTGATAAGTTCATTCATATTTTTTGAAATTCTTGAAAATTTGTAGATATAATCCAATTTAAATATGGTGGATAAATAAATAAATAATCCACTTGTTTAGAGAGAAAAATGTCAATCATTTTTATCTCTGAATGCTAGGAACGGAGAAGCGGTTGCCAGATTGGAAGACCTGATGCACAGTGGGCCGTGGGAAAATCTAAGTCGTTCTACACAACATGTACTGATCGTTGCACACCTGTGCTTAAAGACCTCTAAAAATCAGCATTATGTGTCTGTTACTGTGCCTGCTCTTTACTCAATGCCCAAAATATAATAAAATCAAATGTATTGGTCACATACAGATGGTTAGCATATGTTAATGCAAGTGTAGCGAAATGCAAGCAGTAATATCTAACAAGTAATCTCACAATTTCACAACAACAAAGGAATGAATAAGAATATGTACATATAAATATATGGATGAGTGATGGCCGAATGGCATAGGCCAGATGCAGCAGATGGTATACAGTACAGTATATACATATGAGATGAGTAATGTAGGGTATGTAAACATTATATAAAGTGGCATTGTTTAAAGTGACTAGTGATACATTTATTATATCCAATTTTTTATTATTAAAGTGGCTAGAGATTTGAGTCAGTATGTTGGCAGCAGCCACTCAATGTTAGTCATGGCTGTTTAACAGTTTGATGGCCTTGAGATAGAAGCTGTTTTTCAGTCTCTCAGTCCCAGCTTTGATGCACCTGTACTGACCACGCCTTCTGGATGATAGCAGGGTGAACAGGCACTGGCTCGGTTGGTTGTTGTTCTTGATGATATTTTAAGCCTTCCTGTGACATCGGGTGGTGTAGGTGTCCTGGAGGGCAGGTGGTTTGCCCCCGGCGATGCATTGTGCAGACCTCACTACCCTCTGGAGAGCCTTACGGTTGTGGGCGGAGCAGTTAGCAGGGACGTCGCTTAGCCCCCCCCCCTAAATAAATCAATATATCAGTCAATATATTTTCTCTGTGATTTCTTCCATCAACCTTTAGCTCTCAACCGTTCCATCGCATCTTAAACTTCTTAACAGGCAGGCGCTAAAATCTGGGGGAGGCTGCTGCTGCAGAGGCTGCTGCTGCATGCGCTAGTGACCATTAGGCATACCTGTAGCTAACATTTTGGTTAACGTTAGCTACTGCGGTGGCTTGAGACTGCTAGCTAACAGTAAACAGACAGGAAAAGTCTCTGACAGGAAGGATTCATGCAGATAGGCTACGATGTGAATTTGTGGTAAGTTAGAACAGAGAGAGAGAGTATTCACTACTATCGACTTTGGTCATAAACAAAGCTTTGTTAACCAATGCATTTTTATGTGAGGTTGCCTGTAAGTTACAGTCTAACAGATGTCGCAAGCTAGCTAACAGTAACAAGAAGTAACAAGGTGTCAAGAAGGGCAGCAAAGAAGCCACTTATCTCCAGGAAAAACATCAGGGACAGACTGATATTATGCAAAAGGTACAGGGATTGGACTGCTGAGGACTGGGGAAATGTCATTTTCTCTGATGAATCCCCTTTCCGATTGTTTGGGGCATCCGGAAAAAAGCTTGTCCGGAAAAGACAAGGTGAACGCTACCATCAGTCCTGTGTCATGCCAACAGTAAAGCATCCTGAGACCATTCATGTGTGGGGTTGCTTCTCAGCCAAGGAAGTGGGCTCACTCACAATTTTGGTCTAAGAACACATCCATGAATAAAGAATGGTACGAACACATCCTCCGAGAGTAACTTCTCCCAACCATCCAGGAACAGTATGGTGACGAACAATGCCTTTTCCAGCATGATGGAGCACCTTGCCATAAGGCAAGAGTGATAACTAAGTGGCTCAGGGAATAAAACATCGATATTTTGAGTCCATGGCCAGGAAACTCCTCTGACCTTAATCCCATTGAGAATTTGTGGTCAATCCTCAAGAGGCAGGTGGATAAACAAAACCCTACAAATTCTGACAAACTCCAAGCATTGATTACGCAAGAATGGGCTGCCATCAGTCAGGATGTGGCCCAGACGTTAATTGACAGCGGATTGCAGAGGTCTTGAAAAAGAAAGGTCAACAATGCAAATATTGACTCTTTGTATCAACTTCATGTAATTGTCAATAAAAGCCTTTGACACTTATGAAATGCTTGTAATTATACTTCAGTATTCCATAGTAACTTCTGACAAAAATATCTAGGGACACCGAAGCAGCAAACTTTGTGTAAATTAATATTTGTGTCATTCTCAAAACCTTTGGCCACGACTGTAGGCTAGCTAACGACTAACGTTAGATGGATATATGGAAATTCTTCAAGAGAGGCAGTGCCAGCAGCTCTGCCGAAGGACAATCCGGTGAAAAATGTAGATTTTACCAGTTCAAACAAAATAGGGGGTACACTTTGATGTGTCCGTCCACAAAATAAGCATCAAGAGAGAAGCAGCAGTTCTGTACTGTAGGTCCACTTGCGTTTCAGAGTGGTACAAATGCAACTGCAGAGAGACCAAGTTCCTGGTGTTATTGACATGATGGTCTCGTCAGAGTGATTGCAAATTGTAGGGCATAAGATTAAAATAATGTATTCACCGATTGATCATTCAGCCTGTTTAATCCAGGATGGCATTAAGCAAGGACGCCACTAAAGAATCATGGATAAGGGGGCTAAGCCTCTTTTAGGTGGGTTTGGGCATGCTCCCCCCAGGATTTTTTAAACCCCGACCTCTTTTCATCATGTATTTTGTTAGTAACAAAGGGTGTAAAATCTATCAAAATTAGGTTATTTTTGGAGAAGGTTGGCTAAAAGTATGTCTGTCTCATAGTTTGTGGTAAGACACTGATCTAATATGACTTACTTAAATTCTATCCAAATAAAGAAGTCCACCCTGTCCCCATCCATCCAACACCAACAAAAGGCACAAAAATGGCTGTACTATGTAGCCAAAATTCTTTTGGGATTTTATTTTGAGAAAGAGAGAGAAATGAGAATACATGCTGGTCATATACCATTAAAGTTTCACCCTTTTGTTAATTGTTGCTAAAAATTAACCCAATAATTCAGACACATGGAACAATATAATCCACAATGGGGCAAAACTAAATTCAACTAATGAGCTAAATAAAAAACGAAAAACAGAAAAATATTAGCAATAAAATCTGATAAAAAAGGAAGATCCCAAACAAATATTACAGCCTATAGTACATTTGTACCACTCTGAAACGCAAGTGGACCTACAGTACATTTGTACCACTCTGAAACGCAAGTGGACCTGCAGTTGCATTTGTACCACTCTGAAACGCAAGTGGACCTGCAGTACATTTGTACCACTCTGAAACGCAAGTGGACCTACAGTACATTTGACAGCATACTTCCAAAATCTCAAACTCTTGAATTACTTTATTTCTGTGTCGAAAGACTCTCAGCTCGTTTCATTGACAATGGTGCTGGCTCCGCCAAGTCCTCACGCATTGGACAACAGATATATTGTTATGCTTTTATTGCTCATCTCTGGTCATGTGCGACCAAGCCCTGGGCCGGTAGATACCATGCGATCTCTACCGACTCCTATGATTTAAAAAACAGCATGTTTTGGCCTCTTTTGCATGGTAATGTCAGAAGTCTATTTCCAAAAATAGACATGATGAGAATATGGGCCAATACGACAAATGAAGACAAAATGGTTTTATCAGAAACTTGGCTAAAGAAATGTGTCAAATAACTTGATTTCTATTGATGGGTACATGGTTTTTAGAACGGATCAGATGAGTAAAAGAGGAGGGGTTGCAATTTATGTGAAATCCAAGTTTAACACCTGACATTCTCTCGATTACCAACGCCAAACATTTTGAATTGCTTGCAGTTAAAGTGAACTGCCCTCGGCTGCTACAGACTGCCCTCGCCTGCTACAGACGGCCCTCGCCTGCTACAGACCGCCGTCGCCTGCTACAGACCGCCGTCGCCTGCTACAGACTGCCCTCGCCTGCTACAGACCGCCCTCGGCTGCTTACAGACCGCCCTCGCCTGCTACAGACCGCCCTCGCCTGCTACAGACCGCCCTCGCCTGCTACAGACCGCCCTCGCCTGCTACAGACCGCCCTCGGCTGCTACAGACCGCCCTCGGCTGCTACAGACCGCCCTCGCCTGCTACAGACCGCCCTCGGCTGCTTACAGACCGCCCTCGCCTGCTACAGACCGCCCTCGCATGCTACAGACCACCCTCGGCTGCTTACAGACCGCCCTCGCCTGCTACAGACCGCCCTCGGCTGCTTACAGACCGCCCTCGCCTGCTACAGACCGCCCTCGCCTGCTACAGACCGCCCTCGGCTGCTACAGACCGCCCTCGGCTGCTACAGACCGCCCTCGCCTGCTACAGACCGCCCTCGCCTGCTACAGACCGCCCTCGCCTGCTACAGACCGCCCTCGGCTGCTTATAGACCGCCCTCGCCTGCTACAGACCGCCCTCGTCTGCTACAGACCGCCCTCGGCTGCTTACAGACCGCCCTCGCCTGCTACAGACCGCCCTCGCCTGCTACAGACTGCCCTCGCCTGCTACAGACCGCCCTCGCCTGCTACAGACCGCCCTCGCCTGCTACAGACCGCCCTCGCCTGCTACAGACCGCCCTCGCCTGCTACAGACCGCCCTCGGCTGCTTACAGACCGCCCTCGCCTGCTACAGACCGCCCTCGCCTGCTACAGACCGCCCTCGCCTGCTACAGACCGCCCTCGCCTGCTACAGACCGCCCTCGGCTGCTTACAGACCGCCCTCGTTATTAGCAACCGCCCTCGCCTGCTACAGACCGCCCTCGCCTGCTACAGACCGCCCTCGCCTGCTACAGACCGCCCTCGGCTGCTACAGACCGCCCTCGCCTGCTACAGACCGCCCTCGGCTGCTTACAGACCGCCCTCGCCTGCTACAGACCGCCCTCGCATGCTACAGACCGCCCTCGGCTGCTTACAGACCGCCCTCGCCTGCTACAGACCGCCCTCGGCTGCTTACAGACCGCCCTCGCCTGCTACAGACCGCCCTCGCCTGCTACAGACCGCCCTCGGCTGCTACAGACCGCCCTCGGCTGCTACAGATGCACTTCACTCTCTTTCTGATGTCCTGCACAAGCTAAATTACTCTGAATTAATTATTTTAGGAGATTCGAACTGGGAGATGCTTACATCTGTATTGGACTCTTTTAAAGAACTGTGTGACTCTCTGAATCTCGCTCAATGAATTCATGCGCCTACAAGACCGAATCCCAGAGCACCTAACAAATCAACTCTATTGGGCATTCTTCTAATGAATATCCCTCACAAATACACATCGACTGGGATATTCTGGAATGATGTCAGTGATCACTGTGCAATTGCTTGTGTTAGAAATACGAACATGATCAAAGCCAAACCACGTTATATTTTTAAATACATTTTAGACAGTTTGATGAGCAAGCGTTCTTACATGATCTGTAACATAATATTGACAAGAGTAAGTTTGATTCCCGATGTTGACAGTCACTGCCTGGGACTATTTTTGCATGAAATTTGTGTCGATTTGTGATAAGTATGCCCCTGTGAAGAAATGTAGAATCAGTGGAAGGGACAATCCCTGGTTTGCTGATAACTTGACAGAATTCCTTAGAAAGAGAAATGTCTCTTGGGCTCAAGCTAGACATACAAATGCTCCTGTTGACTGGGCCTCCTTCAGAGTGCTAAGAAACAAATGCACAGGATTGATCAGGAAGTCCAAATCAGATGACTATTTAAATGCAGTCACAGAGAACCTAAACAACCCTACCAAGTTCTGGAAGCCAATCAGATCAGTGTCAGGTTCTAATGTATCCCCTGGCCTTCCTGACCATTAATGATGGATTCTAATGAAGTGAAAGATAAAGCCCATATTGTAGGGTTTTTAACAAGCACTTCATATCTGCTGGTTCAGTTTTTGATAATGGTGGGGGCCAGGCCTCTAATGTAAGCTCTTTTAGAGTAAACTATGATATCGGCCCTCATGTGAACCATTTTAACTTTGAGCCTGTTTCTTATGCTGATGTCTACAAAGCACTGAGGCAATAGACACTAAAATGTCTGCAGGTCCAGACAATCTCTTAAAGATAGCAGCTGGTGTTATTACTGAACCTGTGGCTCACATTTTCAACTTGAGTCTACTTACCCAGAATTTGGAAATCAGCTTATGTCCTCCCTCTGATGCTAATAACTATCGTCCTATCTCTAAACTCCCTATCCTGGCCAAAGTCTATGACTCCCTAGTGAACTCACAGTTAAAAAAACTCTTAATTCAAAATATCATACTGAGCGGGGTTAAGTCTGGCTTTAGATCGAGGCACAGCACCATAACTGCAGCTGTAGCAGTGGCAAATGACATCATAAATGCACTTGATAAATAGCAACATTGTGCTGCTCTGTTTGTCGATTTATCAAAGGCATTTGATTCAGTTGACCATGAATTGTTGCTAGCTAGACTCAGTAACACTGGTCTCAGTGAAGGGGCAGTACATTGGTTTAGGAACTATCTTTCTGACATAACACAATGTGTGTATACTGACAATCACAAGTCTAGCTTTCTTAAGATTAATAGAGGTGTGCCCCAGGGTTCTATTTTAAATCCTGTGTTGTTCTCAAATTGTATTAATGATTTGGGAAATGGGATGCAACCAGCAAAGTTCCATCTATATGCAGATGATAATGTACTCCTTCTCTGGTTCAGGCTGCTGATGAGCTCCACACTGCTTTTCAGTCACTGCAGGCCTCCCTTTATGTTCTCAAACTGTTCTAGAATGTACAAAAAATGTCATTCATGACCTTTACCAGACCTAGAACTCTGACCAGAGAATGTTAGCATTGTCACATCTGGTAGATTATCCATTGAAAAAGTGTCATCCTACAAATACCTAGGTATATGGTTGGATGACAAGTTGTTCATATGGATCATCTTGTGAGGAAGCTTAAATTGAAATTGGGTTTTTATCATAGTAATAAGGCTTGCTTCCCTCTTATGGCTAGAAAGAAGCTTGTTCAGGCCACTTCTCTCTCTGTAAATTATTATGGTGGCTTGTTGTATATGCATGCAGCCTCCTATGTCTTACAGAGATTGGACTCTGTTTATCATGCATCCTTGCGCTTTATTACAAATGCCAAGTCACTCACCCACCATTGCACATTGTACCAAATGGTGGGTTGGACCTCACTTTATATGCGCAGAAAGCTACATTTGTATGTCTTCGTCTACAAAGCCATTTTGGGTAAACTCCCTCTGTAGTCTGGTCTCCTTCACCACCAGCAGTTACCATAACCGGTCTGCTAGGTGGGTGCTACTGAAAGTCCCAGGACATTTACAGTATTGGGCAAAACTGCCTTATCATCTTGTGCATGAGGCATTACAAGGCATCCCCTCGGCCATAGAACAATATTTAGCCAGAGTTCAAGGGAATCAATACGCTGAGAAACCAACAATTAACCTATTCAGGGCTTTATCAGCCATTAAACAGGATAACACATTTATTTTTAGACAGAGGTGGGAAGGTAAACTTCATCAAGATAAGTGAAGAGACCTGGTTATATATATTCTCTGAAGTTCATAAAGTTAACAATGCAAATTAATGGAAGGAATTTCAGTGGAAAAAATATTTTTTTCCAGAACTTTAAGCTAAAATGAGTTCAAATCAAGTTGTTGCTGGAGAGGAGGTGGCTACCCATCTACATATTCATGGGAAATGTCAAATCAGATAGCTTTTGAGTGTCAGTTTTCAATATGATTGATGAGGTGTTTGATTTTCAAATGGTCAGAGATCCAATGTAAGCCATTTTTGGATCTAGTTGGACATGGTGTTAGAAAGGAAAAAATATTATTTGTTACAAATACTTTTCAATGCAGCTAAAAAAGCTATAACATTAAGATGGCTCCAGAAAGAACCTCCAACTGTCACGGATGACTCAAAAATCTCAAATTTGGACTCATCAGACCAAAGGACAGATTTCCACCAGTTTAATGTCCATTGCTCATGTTTCTTTGCCCAAGCAAGTCTCTTCTTATTATTTGTGTCCTTTAGTAGTGGTTTCTTTGCAGCAATTTGATCATTAATGCCCGATTCACTTAGTCTCCTCTGAACAGTTGATGTTGAGATATGTCTGTTACTTGAACTCTGGGAAGTATTTATTTGGGCTGCAATCTGAGGTGCAGTTAACTCTAAATTAACTTATCCTCTGCAGCAGAGTTAACTCTGGGTCTTCCTTTCATGTGGCGGTCCTCATGAGAGTCAGTTTCATCATAGCGCTTGATGGTTTTACGACTGCACTTGAAGAAACTTTAAAAGTTCTTGAAATGTTCTGCATTGACCTTCATGTCTTAAAGTAATGATGGACGTTTCTCTTAGCTTATATGAGCTGTTCTTGCCATAATACGGACTTGGTGTTTTACCAAATAGGACCATCTTCTGTATACCACCCCTACATTGTCACAACCCAACTGATTGGCTCAAATGCATGAAGATGGAAAGAAATTCCACAAATGACCTTTTAACAAGGCACACCTGTTAATTGAAATGCATTCCAGGTGACTACCTCATGAAGCTAGTTGTGAGAATGCCAAGAGTGTGCAAAGCTGTCATCAAGGCAAAGGGTGGCTAATTTGAAGAATCTAACACTTTTTTGGTTACTACATGATTCCATATGTGTTGTTTCATAGGTCTGATGTCTTCACTATTATTTTACAGTGTAGAAAATAGTAAAAGAATGAAGAGAAACCCTTGAATGAGTAGGTGTGACCAAACTTTTGACTGATACTGTATATAGTAACTGATTCCTTCAAAGTATGTGCACAACCCAAACCAGTCTGAGTGTGTTGTTGTCACTTAGTTTTTGTTAAGGTTCATTGTTTTTGTTGTTTTTATTTGAACTAAAAATGTTATGGAGAAATTTGTATTTGTTGCTTTAGGTCACGTGTCTTATTTTTCAACAACAATCGGTGTATGTATGTTGGGATTTAACAATAAAATAAATGTTTTAGAAACTAAGCCAGGGCTTTGGTCTGGTGGTGGCTGAAGGTTGTTCTCCCAGTTTGTGTCTGATGTGTAAATACACTACAGGGATCACTCTTGAGGCTCTGCTGCAGGAGACCGTGTCAATATGACCAGTGTTTTTTGTACTCCATCAAATTGCAGTGGAGACCTTTGGAAGAGACTTGGCTTCACAGTGTAGCAGAGAACATGTTGCTGATAAACAGAGAAAAAGTTAGGGCTTTGAATAATCTGCTACCAGTGCAGATTTATCACGGAGTCAAAACAGAAGGGAGACCCTATGCTTTTTGTTAGAATTAAAATAGACATAAGCTTGTCCATTCAAAACAAAGGGCTGTGTTCAACACAAATGTATAGACAGCCTTTGACATGGGTAGATAGAAGTAGGCTGCAGTACAGTACAGTACAAGCCGGGGTGCAGCACTTTAAAACTGATTCAATCCTTCCCTCTAGTGGCCATATAATATAACACAGTAACCCATGGTTACCATGATGACTTGTCCTGGTGGTACTACATGGAACAAATATATAAACATGCAACATGTAAACTGTTGGTCATATGTTTCATAAGCTGAAATAAAATATCCCAGAAATGTTCCATACTCACAAAAAGCTCAAATCTCTCAAATGTTGTGCACAAATTGGTTACATGCCTGTTCGTGAGCATTTCTCCATTGCCAAGATAAATATCCACCTGACAGGTGTGGTATATCAAGAATCTGATTAAACAGCATGATCATTACACAGGTGCACCTTATGCTGGGGTCAATAAAAGGCCACTCTAAAATGTGCAGTTTTGTCACACAACACAATGCCACAGATGTTTTTTCAGTGAGCGTGCAATTGGCATGCTGACTGCATGAATATCCACCAGATAATATAATGATAACTTCTCTACTATAAGCCGCCTCCTACGTTGTTTTAGAGAATTTGTCACTAAGTCCAACCAGGCTCACTACTGCAGACCACGTGTATGGCCTTGTGGAGCGAGTGGTTTGCTGATGTCAGCATTGTGAACAGAGTGCCCCATGGTGGCGGTGGGGTTATGGTATAGGCAGTTATAAGCTACGGACGACAAACACAATTGCATTTTATCCATGGCAATTTGAATGCAATGTGATACCGTGATGAGATCCTGAGGCCCATTGTCGTGTCCTTCATCCACCGCCATCATCTCATGTTTCAGCATAATAATGCACGACCCCATGTTGCAAGGATCTGTACACAATTCCTGGAGCTGAAAATGTCCCAGTTCATCCATGGCCTGCATACTCACCTGATATGTCACCCATTGAGCATATTTGGGATGCTCTGGATCATAGTGTACGACAGCGTGTTCCAGTTCCCATCAATATCCAGCAACTCCGCACAGCCATTAAAGAGGAGATGGACAACAGTCCACGGGCCCCAATCAACAAATGGTGGTCATACCTGATACTGACTGGTTTTCATGAGGTAAATGGTAGTCACACCTGATACTGACTGGTTTTCATGAGTCAAATGGTGGTCACACCTGATACTGACTGGTTTTCATGAGGTAAATGGTGGTCACACCTGATACTGACTGGTTTTCATGAGGTAAATGGTGGTCACACCTGATACTGACTGGTTTTCATGAGGTAAATGGTGGTCACACCTGTTGTTTTGATCCATTCCCTTTTTTCAATGTATCTGTGACCAACAGATGCATATCTGTATTCCCAGTCATGTGAAATCCATAGATTATGGCCTAATTAATTTATTTTAATTGACTTATTTCCTTATGAACTGTAACTCAAAAAAAAAATGAAATTGTTGCATGTTGCATTTATATTTTAATTCAGTATAGTGTTGAGTATAGTGCTAAAATGGCTTTGCTTGAAACTACAAATTGTTGGATAGAATTGGTTGTCCTTGCTGCTATCCAAATTAATGTGTCACTTTGGCCCTGGAGAGATCATGTGCATTTCAGTGTATATTAGGGTCAGTGTCCCATGCCTGTCCTGTTTGGTGCTGTCCAGCCACTGCAATTTTCAGCCTAGATCTTATCCAGGTAGAGGGTGAAGTCACTGGTGAATGTTCCGCCTGATTGGCTTTTGAAGATGTTGATGACTTTGTCCTTTTCACAGCATTAGTGAAAGCCACCTGGGAGAGACAATGAGTGATATTAACCCCACAATGATCAAGAGTCACAGAGAAATGTAGAACCTCATAATATAAAAACAGGAGTCATATTTTTTAAATCTTTTAATTGACATTTTTTTTGTATAAAATGTTTTGTCCACTTTAGGCAACAGTTAGCATAAGAGTAATTATCACAGCTTTGAGATGAAGTCCAACCAAACCTCAGTCACTCTTTTCAGTCATACATACTGTACCTCTGCTCTCAAACACAGACAAACATAATAATCATATCATTAGTGGGTTGGAGTTCATTTAGTGCAGTGGTCCCATACCTTAATCCATTCATAGGAAGCCAAAGATGAAGACTCAACAATAGGCAGCTATTCAGTTTCACTCAACAATTCCTTAAAGGCCGGAACTGTGTTACGGTAAGCAATGGTGGAAAATAAATCTATTTGATTGAGAAGATCACTACAAGTCTCTTCAGAATGAATCAGAGCTGAAGATTCCAATTAAATCTTCTAGAAATTGGTGGATGATGAGAGCAACAAATCCGGTTTGAAACCACTGCTTTGGTGCAACTCTTAAACATGATTATATTATTAAGACAATATCACACCCCTCATGCACAGCATCTCATCCTGTGTTAGTTAGGCCCATATACTGTACAGAAAAAAGGGTTCCAACGGGATCTTCAGCTGTCCCCATAGGAGAACACTTTTTGGTACTATGTAGAACCCTACATGGAACCAAAAATGGTTATTCAAAGGGTTCTCCTATGGGACAGCTGAAGAACCCGTTCAGGTTCAAGATAGCACCTATTTTTCTAAGAGTATACACGATACACTGGGCAAGATGGCAACAAGCTTTAAAATAGATAATCAGTTAAAGGAGCACAACATCAGGAAAGGATGAAGACAATGTGCACGATGTGTCGGCACACTCACTTACATAGGTCAGTACAAACAGACACAGCATAAAAATACATTTCAAATAAAAAAAATGTTATAGGATTGTGATTATATATACTGACATGTACAGTATGTCATTCCATAATTCTCTCAGACGCCTTAAAGTAATGCTTCCCTCGCCACAGAAACGGTTGATTAAAATGCATTTTCTGTGGATTTCAAACTTTCAATCAGAAACGTCCATGATTCAATGTCCATCAAGATACACTTAGTCCTCAAAGTAATTTTTTGTGTAATGGTAGGATTTTTTACAATTATTGTAAACCTATAAGAACAGCACCTTTTAGGAAATAATATGACTACTCATATGCATACCCCACTCCCAGGCCCCCAACACACACGCTCACACACTCAAACAAACACACATACACACTCAACAAAACTTCGGGTTTTGTCATATCCTCTTTACATTATTAGTCTGTAATAATACTTCAAACACCTCAGGCTTTCCTTTTCTTTTGACTCTTTAAATTATATTTTTTAAATGACATCTTATGATGTAAAATAGCTGTGTTTCATAGAGAATCCTACTCTGTAAAAAAAATATCTAGTTGTTTCAACTAATTATTAGGACAGTTGAAGTAAGAAGTTTACATACACCTTAACCAAATACATTTAAACTCAGTTTTTCACAATTCCTGACATTTAATCCGAGTAAAAATCCCCTGTCTCAGGTCAGTTAAGATCACCACTTTATTTTAAGATTGTGAAATGTCAGAATAAGAGTATAGAATGATACATTTCAGCTTTTATTTTTTTCATCACATTCCCAGTGGGTCAGAAGTTTACATGCACTCAATTAGTATTTGATAGCATTGCCTTTAAATTGTTTAACTTGGGTCAAAATCTTCCCACAATAAGTTGGGTGAATTTTGGCCCCTTCCTCCTGACAGAGTTGGTGTAAATGAGTCAGGTTTGTAGACCTTCTTGCTCGCACACACCTTTTCAGTTCTGCCCACAAATGTTCTATAGGATTGAGGTCAGGGCTTTGTGATTGCCACTCCAATACCTTGACTTTGTTGTCCTTAAGCCATTTTGCCTTAAATTTGGAAGTATGCTTGGGGTCATTGTCCATTTGGAAGACCCATTTGCGACCAAGCTTTAACTTCCTTACTGATGTCTTGAGATGTTGCTTCAATATATCCACATAATGTTCCTCCCTCATGATGCCATCTATTTTGTGAAGTGCATCAGTCCATCCTGCAGCAAAGCACCCCCACAACATGATACTCCCACCCCTGTGCTTCACGGTTGGGATGGTGTTCTTCAGCTTGCAAGCCTCCCCGTTTTTCCTCCAAACATAACGATGGTCATTATGGCCAAACAGGTCTACTTTTGTTTCATCAGACCAGAGGACATTTCTCCAAAAAATATGATCTTTGTCCCTAAATGCAGTTGCAAACTGTAGTCTGGCTTTTTTTATGGCGGTTTTGGAGCAGTGGCTTTTTCCTTGCTGAGCGGCCTTTCAGGTTATGTCGATATAGGACTCGTTTTACTGTGGATATAGATACTTTCGTACCTGTTTCCTCCAGCATCTTCACAAGGTCCTTTGCTGTAGTTCTGGGATTGATTTGCACCTTTCGCACAAAAGTATGTTCATCTCTAGGAGACAGAACACATCTCCTTCCTGAGCGGTATGATGGCTGCGTGGTCCTGTGGTGTTTATACTTGCGTACGATTGTTTGTACAGATGAACGTGGTACCTTCAGACATTTGGAAATGGCTCCCAAGGATGAATCACACTTGTGGAGGTCTACAATATTTCTTCTGAGGTCTTGGCTGATTTCTTTTGATTTTCCCATGATGTCAAGCAAAGAGGCACTGAGTTTGAAGGTAGGCCTTGAAATACATCCACAGGTACACCTCCAATTGACTCAAATTATGTCAATTAGCCTATCAGAACCTTCTAAAGCCATGACATAATTTTCTAGAATTTTCCAAGCTGTTTAAAGGCACAGTCAACTTAGTGCATGTAAACTTCTGACCCACCGGAATTGTGATACAGTGAATTATAAGTGAAATAATCTGTCTGTAAACAATTGTTGGAAAAATTACTTGTGTCATGCACAAAGTAGATGTCCTAACCAACTTGCCAAAACTATAGTTTGTTTACAAGACATTTGTGGAGTGGTATTAAAAAAATAGTTTTAATGACTCCAACCTAAGTGTATGTAAACTTCTGACTTCAACTGTAACTGGTTCCATAGCCGTTCTAATGTTTACTCAACTTTTTTGGTCCAAGTGTTATAGGAACTAAAAAAAAATGTTGGCCCAAACTTAAAGAAAACCTGGGCAAAACATTCTGTCCATTTAAAATGTGTTGGCTCAACTCTCATTTCTTCATTCAACTATAAATTGTTACTTGGGCATGTTAACTAAAAACATCTGTGCAACTGGTTACACACACACAGTACTTTTCACATACAATGTTTTCAATGTACATATTTGACATTATGCATGTTCATTTATAATTAAATTATTATTCAATATGTCCTCACCTGAGATTTGAACTCAGAACCTCTTGGAACATGACAATCTGATCTCCCTGCTACACCACCATATCTATGTCAATTGTCAGTTAATCTGACTATTCTCTCACCATTGATTTGATTTAGTTATTTCAGCAATTTGATTTTTTTCTGTATAGTTGTCTAATGCTGGTGCGGTATATTACTCTGTTTTAATGTTACTCCATAATCACTATAATAAATATAGGTTTTTATCGAGTGTACATTTAGATTCAAACTGAGATTTACTTTGAAGTGCAAGATGTAGCAAAACATGTGAAATCAGTCATTGTGAAAGACAACGTGGTGTAGCAGGTAGATTAGAATTCCGTGCACCAAGAGGTTGTAATTCTCAACCCCAGCTGAGGCCATGTTGAATATTAATTACTGCATGAATGAACATGCATAATATAAATCATGTATTTCAACTTGTGTCAAATATGTCAATTGAAAATATTGTATGATAAAAGCGCTGCTTTGCTGTATATTACATTTGTTGGGGTTCAGGTACCACTTGGCACAAAAGGTAAACACAAAAACAGCTGTGGAACCAGTTACTTAATAATAATAATTAGTTGAAAGAACTAGATTTGTTTTTACAGTGTAGAGCTTTGCCCCTACAGACTCATTATATGAGGTCTATTCTGTCCCATCCTCACATGGACTCTGACCACCTGTACGATGATCTGACATGCTAACTAAAAACAAAGACCGGTTTCTTTCAGTCGTGCATAAAACAGAGATCAAAGACTTCTTGCGCTCAATATCAACAGCATCACAATTTTACAAAGACGAAGTGTAATATATCACTATAACATTGTAATGGTTACTATTATAGGTCAACTGTCTTTTAATAAATAAACTGTGCTTGCGTGAGAGGTCTAAGATAGGTATACCCGGAGAGACGCTATTTAGAAAGAGAAGCCGGTGCAAACCTTCTGATTTTAACCATTTTTTTTACCATTTTGCCCCAATGCAGAAAGGGGCCCATATCACCATGTGCCTATGCTAATTGACCACAAAGTGCATATAGATCATACAAGCAGCTCTTTTAGCTCTGCCTTGCCCATTGCAAACTCTTATACAGTACACCAAAACAAGTATATCCAGGATTGTTTTTTAGGTCTATTCTCAGTCAGAGATTGGGAGGTGGGGAATAGATACTACCAGTGGCCCTAATTTGGCTTCAAAACGAACAGCTATAAGAAGTGTACCAGACTAACGTGAAGTTTACAATGCTCACTAAATACTCACACTTTTTAAAAACAGTTTATTTTATCGGCCTACAGTATAGAACAGGGCACATATTCTTCTTAACCCCACCTCCTTTCAGTTGTACAACTGACTAGGTATCCCCCTTTCCCTTGTTAAACAAGCCACTCGAATCCACTGAATGATTCTGAAATGCTCCCTTGAGGGGCGGCAGGTAGCCTAGTGGTTAGAGCGTTGGGCCAGTAACCAAAAGGTTGCTGTATCGAATCCCCGAGTTGACAAGGTCTGCCCCTGACCCAGGCAGGAACCCACTTTTCCCCGGTAGGCCGTCATTGTAAATAAGAATGAGTTCTTAACTGACTTGCCTAGTTAAATAAAGGTTAAAAACATTTTTGAAATGAAAAGGCCCAGAGCCAATGATCACACCACCACATTGTCTCTTTGTGGTGCCGGGAACTAAAAACAACACAACTTAGTTCTCAATGACTCAATTACACCTCCCACACAAACATGTCATTTCTTTCGTTAAGGCCAACATGGCTGCCAAATGGCACCATATTCCCTACATAGTGCACTACTTTTGATCAGAGCCCTATGGTCCCGGTCTAAAGTAGTGCACTATAAAAGGGAAAAGGGTGCCATTTGGGACAGGTCCCATGATCTCCACCCCTTTAAAATAAGAGCATTTCATTGACATATAACTGAAACGACAGTACTGCTGCAGGGAAAGATCTGTGTGCTTTCAGGATGACTTTCCCTCCTTTACTTTAGTTTTTAATGGAACTGCTCATTTTTTTCAAATCGATTATCGTAGTAATGATGGTTATTATTATGAATTCTAACCTGTAACATCATACTCATTCTTGATAACTACACTGTCTATCCATGTAGTGCAGGCTTTATTCAGCTCAAAATAAAGCTATTGTGCAAAACATCTGCAGAGGTGCTCGTACTAAACCTCAGGGGGCAGTGGTGGGTACATATCTCCTGTGGCCAGACAGGCCACTTCCTGACACTGCCCTTCTGAGGAACTCTGCTGGGGGCTGAATGGTACCTCCTTAGCCCCCTCAGCCCCCATGCCATTCTCTGTGCACAGAGCCACCGGAGGCGAAAACTCGCCCTCATCCTGCCCGCAGGTAATACTTCTATGCTCCACCCTCTCTTGCTCCTCTCCTCCCCCTGGTTCTTTACCTACACACTCCTCCTCCACAGGCTGAGACTCCTCAAACGGCTCTTTCTCCATGGGACCTAACTGGTAGTATAGCAGGGAGGAGGCCGGGTCTTTGAGGCCACCACGAGGGTTGTCCCCTTCCCCCTCCCAATTTCCCTCCTGGTTCTCTGTGATGCAGAGCAGGGTAGCCCCAGTGGGGAATGGGCCCTGGAGGAGGGAAATAGGGACCCCCTCCACCCCAACCCCTACCCCAGGCTCCCCAGACAGCTCCCCCTGCAGGGCCCCAGGCAGGAGGCACAGAGCCTGCTCCCCCAGGCTACCTGCTCCCCCCCTGCCCCTCTGCGCCTCCTCCTCTTCCTCTTCCTCCCTCATCCTCTCCTGCTCTTCGGCACTTTGCAGGTGGAGCACGGCGATCTCGTTTTCCCGCTCCAGGCAGGCCTGCTCAGTCAGGAGGTCCTGAGCCTCTAGGACCATCTGGACCTCTCTCTCCTCTGTCTCTAACTCAGAGTCCAGGCCATGGGCCCCTGTGGACAGGTCAGGGTCTGGGGAGGGAGGCCTGGTGGAGGAGTGGAAGGAGAGCAGGTCAGACTCTTCATACTGCTCCCCAACACCCAACCGCTGCCCCAGCAGCCTCCTCTTCTCCAGGTCCAGCTTCATGATGGTGTGCAGGTAGTGTGTTCGCACGCGCAGAGGATTGAATTCGATGCGGCCCACCGAGTTCCTACAGCCGTCCCGAGAGCAGCCACAGGGGAAAGACATCCTGTCCACCTGGGAAGAGAAATAGAGAGAATATACGCAGTTATAGTGTATTTTACTGAATATTATATGTCTGTAAGGCATTGATTTCCTGTTCATCTTAATACTAATGCTGCCATCTGTACTAGGGTTGAAAAGCAGGAACCAGCATACCAAGATTTCCCACCCAAACCTACTCCCTTTTCCCGGGATAAATAACTGAGAAACCGGGAAATTCTAATACATTATTTCTATGAACAGCATGACGTGAAATGGAACTGTTAAATGATATGTGATATCTAAATGTGTCTTCTCTACGGCCTTCTCTCTGCTGTCTGCATGATCAATCATCAACGCTCAGGGTGGGGACAGACAGCGCATCTCAGTATGGAGCGCAGTTCACAATATATGTATCATCTATCTCATCATGGTAAAAACAATATTGTGAGGTAGGCCTACATTTGCTGCAGCATAGCCTATGCTGCAGAAATATAACAACTGAATGCGTGTCAAATTTACACATCTCCATCTAGCATTCGGGATCCCCTTATTTTTAACGTAAATATTTTTCTTTTAAATTGCATCTGCAGTTATAAAACAGCCTATCACACGAATATCATCGCGAGCACCCTCTCGCAGTCTTTCTGTCTCCATCACTTCCATTCAAAATGTATCCAAAACAGATCATCATGTTTCAAGATTGATATGTATATACAGTAACCAGTCAAAAGTTTGGACACACCTACTCATTCAAGTGTTTTCTTAAATGTTACCATTTTCTACATGGTATAGTCATGTAGTAACCAAATGAAGTGTTCAACAAATCTAAATATATTGCATGTTTTACATTCTTCAAAGTAGCCACCCTTTGCCAAGAGTATGCAAAGCTATCATCAAGGCAATCTCTCAACCAGCTTCATGAGGTAGTCACATGGAATGCATTTCAACTAACAGGTGCGCCTTGTTAAAAGTTAATTTATGGAATTTATTTTTATTATTCATTATTATTTATGATTTATTATTATTTGAGCCAATCAGTTGTGTTGTGACATGGTAGGGGTGGTATACAGAAGACAGCCCTATTTGGTAAAACATTTATTTTCATTTTTTTTTTTTACCCCTTTTTCCCCCCAATTTCATGGTATCCAATTGGTAGTAGTTACTGTCTTGTCCCGTCGCTGCAACTCCAGTATGGACTCGGGAGAGGTGAAGGTCGAGAGCCATGCGTCCTCCGAAACACAACCCAACCAAGCCACACTGCTTCTTGACAGAATGCCCATCCAACCCGGAAGCCAGCCGGCATAATGTGTCGGAGGAAACACTGTACACCTGGCGACCTGGTGAGCGTGCACTGCGCCCGGCCCGCCACAGGAGTCGCTAGTGCGCGATGAGACAAGGATATCCCTACCGGCCAAACCCTCCTTAACCCGAAAGACGCTGGGCCAATTGTGTGGCAGTCGCGGCCAGCTGCGACAGAGCCTGGACTCGAACCCAGATTCTCTGATGGCACTGAGATGCAGTGCCTTAGGCCACTGCGCCACCTGGGAGGCTGGTAAAACATTTCTGCAGCATTTAAGTTCCCCAAGAACACAGTGGCTCCATCATTCTTAAATGGAATTAGTTTGGAACCACCAAGACTCTTCCTAGAGGTGGCTGCCTATACAGACTGAGCAATAGGGGGTCACTCTGAAAGAGCTCCAGAGTTCCTCTGTGGAGATAGATGGTTGTCCTTCTGGAAGGTTCTCCTATTTCTGCAGAACTCCACTAATCAGGCCATTATGGTATAGCCACTCCTCAGTAAAAGGCACATGACAGCCCACTTGGAGTTCTCTAGTATGATGAAACCAAGACTGAGTCAGCCTATTAACTATAAAAATGTACATTTGTCCTATTATATTTCCAAATTAAAATCTAATTCACTAGCCTACAATTATAACTTTGTAGTCCACATGTCCTGCACCAGCATGGCATGTTCTCTCCCAGCTTCATGGTTTGAAGGAAGTGTGTAATTTCAGTCCATATAATACAGTATAATACAGTCCACACTCAAAAAGATTAGCCTACTGGAGCATGTTTAATTTTATTTACCCAAGATAGCATCACTACATCTATGGGCTTTTATGTTTTTCTGATTCGTGCGTAATGTGCGGTAGCCTATAGGGTATATCATAGGCTATGTATTGGATAACGGCACATTCATTTGGGCATGGGCTCATAAATGTATTTAATATATGTCTCCTCAGGCTGAGGTAGCAACAGGCTTGCATTTTTATGCAGATCAAAGCTTTAATCAAATCCAGACGTATTTATATGCTTTAAAATTACACTTCCGGTTTGGGCAGGAAAATACCAGGTTACCCAGGAGAAAAGTGATTTATTTTCGGGATGGAACATTTGTCAAATACTGGCAAAATATTCAATCCTAATCTGTACTGAGTGCTGTACAAATACATCTCACGCACAAACACACACCTGGCACTTGATGCCAGCCTGGCTGCAGCCACAGTGGCGGGGGTCACAGTAGAAACGGCAGTCACAGCCACACTCCTCCCTGGATAGCCTGATGGTCCGTAGCTCAGCCTTCTCCCGGGCATCTATGCGGGCATTACCAGAAGCCCTGAGGAGAGCGCGGCGCCGTTTTGTGGGCAGTGGCTGCAGGAAGAAGCAGTCATCCACCTCCACCCCCTCCACGTCAAGGTCATCGTCTGATACATTGTCGAGGGTCAGCAGGTCAGCCTGGGCACACTCCACCGTACCATTACGTGTCAGCTGGAGGTGATGGGGTGAATACAGAATACATACAGAACATTAAGACAAACAATCACACATACAAAGCTCACCAAGGATGGAATTCTGACTGGGGATGCATGCACATAACTCAAGTTTTAGTCCAAATCTTCCATTGATATCAACACATGATTTATGCAATTGTAAAGTTAAATGTGCATGCATCCAAATTATGATTCTAATCTGAACAGGGATTTCTCATTTAAACCCAAGAAGGTCCTTTAAAATGTAACTAAATATCCATGTTTGACCTCACCTTCATCTTGCGAGCGTTGAGCTTCTCCTGGCGGAGGTGTTGGCGCAGGGCGTGGCGGTGACTGGTCTCCTGCTCGCAGGCAAACTCTCCCAGGGTGTAGCTGCGGATGGAGCAGTGGTGGTGAGCCATGCCCAGGGAACTGCCTCCCTGGCTGGGCACGCTGGTGAAGCCCTGCTGCCTGGGGAAGTAGTATACCGTCACCACATCAAACCGCACCCGCTTCCGGCCTGGAGAGGGCTTGTGACGTCTTAGGATGGAGGTCGCTGGGTAGGGAAGGAGGAGGAGAAAAGAACAGGGAAGAGAAAAGGGTAAGTAAGGGTGGATGACCAGTTTCCATAAACAGGTTATAACCACAGATAGTATAAGGGTTATTATAGAGTAATATTCCACCATACACTTTAACACCAAGCCTATTTTAGCTGGACTTGAAATTCACTTTTCATTTTGCTAACTATTTGCCTAGTGCAGTCAGTAGGCCTACATTGGCATACAATTCTTTGGCGAGTAACTTAGCCAACAAATACTGCAGGTTTTACCGTAGCCTAGCCCTTACGTATGAGTGCAGTACTGGAGGGGGGGTTGAGGCTATCACAGCTGTCAGCGCTGTCACTGCTGGAGATATCATCGTCTGAGTCCTTGGGCGTAGAGTAGGGAGAGCCACTGTCCACCTCCTCGAATCTTCGCTTGAGGCTGAGAGATGAAACTGCCTCCATGGAAACTTGGCGTCTGTAGAGACAGACAAACTTATGGTCAGAGACAGGCGGTTGGCAGTCGTCACAAAGAGAGAAAAAGCGAGAGAGAGAGTGTATCAGTCTGGCACATGCGTAGGTACACCATTGGAAAGACTTCATGAATACAATAGCGAAGGTGAGTAAGGCATATAACATAAGACTTTCATCAAGCCAAGGCATTTGAGAATTAGACAGTAGGCATAATAATAATACATACAGTTGAAGTCGAAAATGTACATACACTTAGGTTGGAGTCATTACAACTCATTTTTCAACCACTCCACAAATGTCTTGTTAATAAACTACAGTTTTGGCAAGCCTGTTAAAACATCTACTTTGTGCATGACACAAGTAATTTTTCCAACAATTATTTACAGACAGATTATTTCACTTATAATTCACTGTATCACAATTCTAGTGGGTCAGAAGTTTACATACACTAAGTTGACTGTGCTTTTAATCAGCTTGGAAAATTCCAGAAAATTATGTCATGGCTTTAGAAGCTTCTTATTGGCTAATTGACATCATTTGAGTCAATTGGATGTGTACCTGTGGATGTATTTCAAGGCCTACCTTCAAACTTAGTGCCTCTTTGCTTGACATCATGGGAAAATCAGAAGAAATCAGCCAAGACCTCAGAAAAATATCATAGACCTCCACAAGTCTGGTTCATTCTTGGGAGCAATTTCCAAATGCCTGAAGGTACCAGGTGCATCTGTACAAACAGTAGTACGCAAGTATAAACACCATGGGACCATGCAGCCCTCATACTGCTCAGGAAGGAGACGCCTTCTGTCTCCTAGAAATGAAGGTACTTTGGTGCGAAAGGTGTAAATCAACCCCAGAACAACAGTAAAACGACCTTGTGAAGATGCTGGAGGAAACTGGTACAAAAGTATCTATATCCACAGTAAAACGAGTCCTATATCGACATAACCTGAAAGGCTCCTCAGCAAGGAAGAAGCCACTGCTCCAAAACCGCCATAAAAAAAGCCAGACTACAGTTTGCAACTGCATATGTGGACAAATATCATACTTTTTGGAGAAATGTCCTGTCCTCTGGTCTGATGAAACAAAAGTAGAACTGTTTGGCCATTATGACCATCGCTATGTTTGGAGGAAAAAGGGGAGGCTTGCAAGCCGAAGATCACCATCCCAACCGTGAAGCACAGGGGTGGCAGCATCATGTTGTGGGGGTGCTTTGCTGCAGAAGGGACTGGTGCACTTCACAAAATAGATGGCATCATGAGGGAGGAACATTATGTGGATATATTGAAGCAACATCTCAAGACAGTCAGGAAGTTAAAGCTTGGTCGCAAATGGGTCTTCAAATGGACAATGACCCCAAGCATACTTCCAAGTTGTGGCAAAATGGCTTAAGGACAACAAAGTCAAGGTATTGGAGTGGCCATCACAAAGCCCTGACCTCAATCCATAGAAAATGTGTGGGTAGAACTGAAAAAGTGTGTGCGAGCAAGGAGGCCTACAACCCTGACTCAGTTACACCAGCTCTGTCAGGAGGAATGGGACACAATTCACCCAACTTATTGTGGGAAGCTTGTGGAAGGCTACCTGAAACATATGACCCAAGTTTAATTTTTTTAAGGCAATGCTACCAAATACTAATTGAGTGTATTTAAACTTCTGACCCACTGGGAATGTGATGAAAGACATAAAACCTGAAATAAATCACTCTACTATTATTATAACATTTCACATTCTTAAAATAAAGTGGTGATCCTAACTGACCTAAGACAGGGAATTTTTACTAGGATTAAATGTGAGGAATTGTGAAACTGAGTTTAAATGTACTTGGCTAAGGTGTATATAAACTTCCGACTTCAACTGTACATCCTATGACGCTATCTGAATAACAAAATATATAAATCTCACTGTAACTGTTTATAAACATATGTTAATTAAATCAAATCTGGATCTGCAAGGTTGTAAGTACATTCTAAATAGCCTACAGTAGATTAAGAAGAATCCCCGGAGCACGTCTCTGGGCCGTGGATCGATTCCTCATACCACAACAGAGTGACATCAAGTTTTTGGTGTGGTCTCACTCTCCTTTTATCTGTATTCTTACCCCCATCACTCTCTCCCTCATGAAAATCCTGCTTCCAAATCATTGAGTCTGGAAAATAATCCCCATGGCAACTAGGAAAGCAGCTAACTAGAGGTTTACATGAACGGAGAGACAAACTAGCTGTTCTCTAGATAGGCAGCCTTATGTCCCTTTAGCGTTTCCTATAAAACATAGCGGGCCCCTTCAACAGCAGAGGATTTTGATGCCAGGGACAGGAGGTGGCTCTGGCAACAGCAGCGTGTCAAATAAGGCCATGCTGAGACATTTGAACAAGACTCCCTCTATACATCTTTGTGACCCTTTCATGGTTTCAATGATCTTCACTATCATATAAATAGCACCCCATCCCATGAGGTTAAAACCAACCGTTAGAATTCAGATGTGATTTTATGGCCCTATGGAAGATGCAGGACTGCAACGAATCGCTTCTCTGTTGAAGTTTCAGTGGAAGCTAGCCCATTCATTACTACATATAGAGATTGCATTGCAAGTAAACGTGTCTCCATTTGTCTTTTACAGTGGAAAATTGTTATATGGATATTACACGTTATGTATTACCTGTCACAGAATTACCTTACAGGAGGCAGCACCAATCTCCTACACCAAACATACTGTGGTTATTGCAAACGTCACAAAAAGATTTGACTGATACAATTACAACCATGCAGGTTAATAACAACCAAGAGGGTGGCCAGACAGTCAACATCAGTTAATGGCTAGCCTATTACATACAGAGAACAATGTATCAGGCCTTGGTTTTCATACTGTGAGCTAGCTGGTAGGCCTAATAAAAGAAAAGCTGTTCGATACATCTGTACATTATTTAGCCTGGCATTAAACCACCAGGTTGCAGTAATGGCTATCAGAAAAAATAACTGACACATCTCATGATGATGACCTAATCCTATTGAACCAAATTAAAGTAGCATAGACCATTCTAGTATCCGGAATGACAATAATGTGCATAGGCTCGACTCAATATTCTACAATTATAAGAGTAAAAGAAGACTAGCCTATAGGCATATTGTTTGGTAGGCTACTGCAGAAACTGTGATACTGTGCCTTGTTTCCAAAATATCATTTGTAGGAGCGTCCTAAAGATACGCACAGTCTACTACGTGCTGATAACAAACCTTAAAAACGTCTGAGTGCCGAAAACGACAATAATCTATATTTTGTAAATGGACTGACGCTCGACAGGCTGGGTGCAGTAGGAAATAATGTAGCTAAATCTAATTGTCAGACATAGGAGCCTCTAAAGACCCCGTCACTCCAGCATACCACCACACCCCCATCACTAACATACAATGGCAAACTGTCCAGTGTCATGAAACGTTAAACCCAAGTGCCTTCCTTACCTTAAGCAGAAAAAGTATCCTCTTCTCCTGATCAACTGCTGAGCGTTCCTTTTATTCACGGAGGATTGTTCATGGATCTTGTAACGCCCTATTTTAGTTTTTTTCCAAATATTTTCCCCTGACAGTTTTAGCTTCTTTCTTTCGAGATGTAATGTTAGGCTACCGATTGTTTTTAAGTACAACTGTTAATTTGTTCAGTATGAATGCTTATTTCTGCATTTGTAGGATACACCGGCTTCAAGCAGATATTGGACTACATAAAGGAAATGTATTTATGGTCGCTTCCAGGAGTAGGTTCCATTTAACTTTGACGTAGCAATCCTGTATAGCCGGGGCAGACGGTGGGAAAGAAGGACGTCAAGTTTAGTTAACATTTATTAGGCTATTGACATTATTTTCTGCTAAGTTGTAAAAAAAAATGGGAGATAACTGCCGGATGCCTTATCTTCCAGGTTTGAGCCTTTGAATGCTTTGCATTGGAAGAGCATCCGCTGACATCTGTATTCGTTTATCCTTTCTTTTCAAGAGCGGTTTCAATCGGCCCAACGTCGTTTTTCTTCGCCTTATTTGGTACAGAGATGTCAAAATGTTACAGAATTTTATCCGATTGACGTCCTCCTTTTCCTCGCCTCTGCCCCGGTTTGTTACAATGTAACAATAGAATGAAGAACGCCACCGTGTAGCCATATATACTCATTGTGACATCACAAACAGACCATGCACCACGTATCCTGGGAAGTGTAGTCCTAATGATGCCTTTGTCCATTCTTGGCGATCATGCGTTGGATAACAAGGTTTTAAATAATTATTCTAGTAATAACGATAAAAAATAAAACCATTTTAGATTACACGAATGACTTGGTTATATTTTAAATCATCGTTTTAGAGTTAGAAACATACGCGTTATATTTCACACATTCCTCTCTAGGTGTTCCCTCGTACCAAAAAGACCATAGCAACCATCATGGTTACCAAATGCACATAAAACAACGTATGAATAGGAGTATTTCTGGCAAGGGGTTATACTTATCCAGCTATTGTGCCGAACAAGGTGTCCAAGGACAGACCAAACACATTCAATGTATAAAAACATTATTTTTTTTTAATCTACATTATATGTTTGGCCAATAATAGGACATTCAAAGTTAACTCTGGAATTATTTTCAGGCTTAAAATACCTGCTTATACAGAACTCAAAAGCTTGAGGAATATAGGAATAATACAATTAAAAAATATATTTTAAAAAACATTGTTTTCTCAATGGTGTCCACACGAAGCTAGGCATTTAAAAAAAAATACAAACAGGCCACGAATGGGTAACTAGTTTAATCATTCTGATGACTTGAGCGAGGGGCAAAACTGGACAACATCTAAATATCACGCAATCGATATTCTGGAAGCGTTCAGTTGAACTTGATTGAATGGGAACCAACTCTAGCTTTACACATGCAGGTTTATCAAGCCCTATACAACCCACTGCTATGTATTAGTGGCAATATCCAAAAACAATGCAGAGAGTCGTTCTCTAAACAAGGAAGGAACATATGTTAGAAAGGTTATAAAACAGCTAAAAGTAAGACATGATTCATATATTTTAAAACAATTATCTACTTAAAATAAAGGTTTGAGAATTGTCCAAAACCTTTGTAATGAAACTGTAAAGTGATAAATACAGTATGATGGTAAGTAGGGATAGCAGGCAAGACAGAGACTGGTAAGTTGCTGGTGTTGCCACTGTGTGGTGTCACTAACAAAGAAAGACAGTGTGTCATTCAGATTCATGTTTACATTAGAGCCCATTAGCATTTTTTACCTAGTCGGCTCAGGGATGCGAGGGCCATATCATGATCAACAGACCAGTATCCTGACACGGTCTTGACAGTGTTCAAAAGCTGCACAGATGTTCTCTCACAAGTAATAGAGGACACAGGAAAACAGGACTGTAGGCTTTCACATGAGCACAGCACTCACTGGAAGAGGACAGAGAGGGGTTCTCATGGGCCGTTTCTCAATTAGATTTGCTCAACTCCTGCATCCTCTTGCCTCCTTTTGAAAAAATTGAGGAGAGGTGGTGAGGAGATTGAACGTGGATGAAAATACTTGTTTGAAATAAGAAGCTCCTTCTCCACTCGCATGTCATTAGGCAAATTACGTTTACAGGGGTGGATTCCAAAATAAATGTTGTGCAAGACATTTTACAGATAAAAGGATAAGTAGCACATCACTTAAATGTGTGCATGATTTTCTCCCATGACAATACAAAACGCGTTTTTCATAGGGGGTGTGGCAAATATCAAAACTCTTCCGTGGTAGAATACACTTGTGCTTCATCCAAAAGGAGGCTACTGAGGAGGGGAGGATCATCTTCCGTTTGCCTTCTAAGGATTTGACACAGTCCTCAACCACTTATCAGTTTCCGGGTCAGAGGAGAGAGAACAGACTTACGCCCAAACAAGGAAAGGACATAGGTAATGAAAGGGACACCAGCAGCCTATTAAGACACCACTTCCTGTTAAGGTTCTCATTCCCGTGTCGTAGCTACATAACCATGGCCACGGTCCTCACAAACTGGATCCTTGATGTCAAGCCAGAGAACTCTGTATCTCTTGTTGTGGATCCCGTTTCATGTGACAGCAAACTCCTTGATTCTGAAGCATAGAACCTCGGCACACCAGCTGCTCATCATGATGCACTAACAGTGGCAGGGTATCTTCATTCCATTCTCTTTTTCAAACACATGAATAGTGAAGGAGGAAAATGCAACCGTTTTAAAAGGGTTTCTAGCAAGGGAGGAAACTGAAGCGTGTTGCTTCAATATGGCAGCTCAAATAGAGTCAGTCACCCCTTTAAAATAAGACAATAAGGTATCAAGGATGGGCAAGCTGCTTAAGTCAACATTCCCCATAGCAAGGGCCTCAGAGAATCGAACAGGTAATCTTCAGCACAGTCCAGGAATATCAGGGGCAGAGCCTGTAAAGGGGCTTGCAGGGTTGAGTCTAAAGGACAGAGCAGGGGTTAGGCAATCCCCCAGACAATCTTCATTTCAGGATGATGTGGTAGCCGTCATTCGTCTCAGCTGTTGATAAAGAAACGGAGCCAAAGTCATGAAGAGTGATACAGAAAACATTTCTCCACTCCCCAATATTTGTGGTAAAAGAAAATAGATTGAATGACTCATACCTTTCATTGTGTCCAAAACAAAACATACTTCATCCTGGAAGTTTTGAATCATCTGTGAGAAATGAGAAATTCCATCTTAGAGGCCAGGAACAGTGTACACATTAGGACTCAGACTTAAGGAAGACTGATCCAGAAACAAAAGACTGTCTAAAAATCAGACCCTACTCAGCAGTGCACCACTTCTGAGACGAGCCATACCTCGTCACTGACCAGGACATGTATACCAGTGGGTCCCTGTTTAAAGATCTGACTGATCTGTCTGGGTGAGATGTTGAATAGCTGAGCAATCTTCTCTGTCAGCTCAACTGCTGTCAAATCCTCCAGGTAGATGGCATGGTACACTGCAAAAGAATACAGAAGTGTACAAGGATATATATTGTCAATCATTTTCATAACACCCTATGTAGCTAACAGTGTATTATGCCGTAACATCACTGCTATCATTATGCTATCATTTGGCGCATTGCGCCGCCATCAGCAAGTAAGTAAGTAAGCAAGCAAGCATGTGTTATGAATGCTTTATATATAGAACACACACACACACACCGAAGAAAGTGCTGCTAGCTGTGTCTCCGTTCTCATGTTTCTGCTGCTGTTCCCGAGCCTGCTGGGACTCCTGGCACACATACACCGTCAGCCTGGGACGTACCACTCTGCGCGCACACACAGAAATAAGCTGACACGAGAAACTTCTCACACTCAATCATTTATTACATTCAATAGGCATTTCCATATTGCAGTATGAATGGTGCAATATGGAAGTAGAGTGGTAAGGAAGTACACCTACCGGCCTTTCAGTGCGTTGAAGAGCCTAATACCATCTGCTGGCCCACAGATCTGAATGACATCTTCCCTGGTCAGCTTCAACAGATCTGCCCCTGGAACATAGAACAATCAGCCTAATACTCAAAGAATATAGATTTTATTTCAGACTGTTGTCATGTTGTGGAAGTCAAAGCTGAGAATATAAATTAACTGCAAGAAATTATATATTGAGAAATTACCCTTACCTGAGAAATTAGTGAAGAGCCGACAGAACGGTGAAAAGCGGTTTCTATGTAGCCACTGCTGAGCATCCTGTGGTGTTGCCGCAGGTAACAGGTTCTATTTGTTCCAATAGAGACGTAGACAGAGGCACAGAAATTTGAGGCAGGCAGGGCAAAAGCCATCTTATATTCCACCATATTTTGCAAATTAATTCATTAAAAATCCTACAATGTGATTTTCTGGATTTTGTTTCTCATTTTGTCTGTCATAGTTGAAGTGTACCTATGATGAAAATTACAGGTCTCTCATCTTTTTAAGTGGGAGAACTTGCACAATTGGTGGCTGACTAAATACTTTTTTGCCCCACTGTATATGCAGCCAGGTATGAGTAGTTTCTCTGAGCTAACCCATCCCACAACATGCTAAAAGGTGGAATAAAGCCCCACTACAATGACAGAGTAGATCAAATATCATTGTAGCAGTTATCCACTTCTACACAGAAACACACAAAGAATTAATTTTAAAAATTGTTTGTCATCTTGTTCAATTGTTCTACACGTAAACAAATCTGCTCGGAGCAAACCTTTGCTTTAAAAAGGCAAAACGATTCAACATGCAAACTAGAAAAATCATAACAAATTAATATATACCTGATGGACACTTTCACTGTCTCTTGTCAGCAGATGGGACGACAACTGTAAGGAAGAATGTCTCTCAATTTTTTAATTGTATTTTATCATCATGTAGCAAACCCCCCCCACCAGCCCCAAAACACATTGCTTATGTATTTCTGTCTAAAATGGGGATAAAACACAAGGGGTGATATTTTGACAGTGCAAACAGCGAGGCTATTGTCAAAATACATAGCATCACTGTCAACCCTCAGAGCTGCATTTATTTCAAAACTAGTTTACATGACTATTACGTAGATCATGGAGAGGTGTTGTTATAAATACTGGTACAAGTACTCAGAGTATTAAAGGAGCCTGGTCCCAGAACTATTTTAGCTCTTGCCAACTCAATTGCCAATGTTTGGCATGACAATGAGTGACAAGGAGTTTGCATGATAGCACTCAGGCTAAAAACACTCTTCTTTGACACAAACACCACTTATTTGTGATGTCAACAATTCAAGTGGACCTTAGGGAGAGTTAAGGTAGATGTTGCTGCCTAAAAATTATTACAAACTACTCAAAACAACTGGATACATACAGTACTGGTCAAAAGTTTGGACACACCTACTCATTCAAGGGTTTTTCTTTAATTTAACTATTTTCTACATTGTAGAATAATAGTGAAGACATCACAACTATGAAATAACACATATGGAATCATTGTAGTAACCAAAAAGTGTTAAAAAATCTAAATATATTTTATATTTGAGAATCTTCAAAGTAGCACACTCTTGGCATTCTCTCAACCAGCTTCATGAGGTAGTCACCTGGAATGCATTTCAATTAACAGGTGTGCCTTGTGAAAAGTTCATTTGTGGAATTTATTTCCTTCTAATGCGTTTGAGCCAATCAGGTGTGCTGTGACATGGTAGGGGTGGTATACAGAAGATAGTATTTTACCAAATAAGGCTAAGTCCATATTGTTACGGATACAGGTATCCTGTGTCTGTGTGTATATGTATCCTGTTTTGTTTTCTCTCCTTCTCCCCTCACAGGTGAAAATCATCACTCCCCAATCAGTCAACAATCAATCAATCAGAAGACCTCCTCCTGTTTCCTACCCTATCACAGTTCCTTTCCCTTGGTTTAAAAACCCCATCAGTTGTTTGCTCTAGAGCTCAATCTCTCTGTAAATGCCATGTATGTAGGTCTCTGTGTTTCACTCTCTCTTTGTGTATTAACCTCTCTTGTTTGAGCAGCTCCATAGCACTTTGTCATCACCTGTGAGTACTGTTTTTGGTTATGGTGTTTGTTTTCTTGCTGGTGGGAAAAGGAGAAACCAAGACAAGACGCCAATGGGCATACACTACCCGTAGGTAAAATTGGTTAAATACACTAGTTAGAACTGGGTGGACCACCCACTGTATTTTTGGTTAGTTAGCTGTTGTTAAAGTAGGATAGTCTAGCTTAGGGGTGTTTTTGTATACTTATTGTTTCTTTCCTTGGGTCCAGTTCAGCCCCATTTCCTGCTCCCCCCATTACCGTGTGTTTTACAAATAAACCTAGAGTTTGACGGTAGATTTCAGTTTTGGTTATTTCATTCTCACTTTTACTTTGTCACAATTATAATTTATGAGTTATGTTACGGGTCTCATTACCATCCCCCCTAGACTGTAGAGCCAAAAGGGATTTGTAACACATTAAGGCAAGAACAGCACAAATAAGCAAAGAGAAATGACAGTCCATCACTTTAAGACATGAAGATCAGCCAACGCAGAACATTAGAAGAACTTTAAAGTAACTTCAAGTGCACGGTCTGATTGACTTCGAATTCAAGGGACACTTAACCAGCATGGTTACCACAGCATTCTGCAGCGACACGCCATTCCATCTGGTTTGCGCTTAGTGGTACTATCATTTGTTTTCAACAAAACAATGAACCAACACACCCCCAGGCTGCGTAAGGACTATTTGACCAAGAAGGAGAGGGATGGAGTGCTGCATCAGATGACCTAGCCTCTACAGTCACCCAACCTCAACCCAATTGAGATGGTTTGGGATGAGTTGGACCACAGATTGAAGGAAAAGCAGCCAACAATTGCTCAGCATATGTGGGAACCCCTTCAAGACTGTTTGAAAATCATTCCAGTTAAAGCTGGTTGAGAGAATGCCAAGAGTGTGCAAAGCTGTCATCAAGGCATCTCAAATATGTTCAACACTTTTTTGGTAGAAAAATAGTACAAATAAAGAAAATCCCTTGAATGAGTAGGTGTGTCCAAACTTGACTGGTACTGTACTTATCCGCATGATCAGACAGCAAGCAATAGGGTTAATAAGTGCAATCAATAATTTAAAGATATATTATACATCAGTGAATATTGCACACTCCCACATTCTGTTTCAGTCTGTCTAAACCATGAAGTCTGCATTTTTAATCAAAGTCAGACATTTAGAAAATGTTGGAAACTTACAATCGTATCAGTCAGACAGCTTTCAATCTATATTGGATAATAATGCGGGAGAAAGAAGGGAGAAAAGGTGTACATACCCTTTATAAAACTGAACTGATAGGTGCATAGACATGGATGTATAGGCTTATTTCAAGGTCTGTTTCCATCTATCAACCGTATTAATCATTTGGGATGTGCATCATACAATAGATTCTTTATGGGGGACGACAGTCTACTGCATTAGTTAAATGGTTGCCTTGATGAACCGAAAAACAAGGCATGTTTCATCCATGTATTAGTAACTGGGATCAAGGAACACATGAATGGGGGAGAAAAATAATAATTCTTGCACTAGTCATAATAGAACTGTTCAAAGCAAATAGACCTTATTCAACTTGTGACATTTCTCATTCTGCAGGTTCTTATAAAGTAGTCTGGTATTCTAACCCAAATCTGACGAGACTTATCCATTCATTCCCTTTCCTTTCCAGACAGAAAACCAAAACAGTATTGCCATATATTCATTATTTTGTTAAATGTGTTCGACTACATGCAAATGTCATCAATGGAAAATGGGTACACAAATGGACAGCTCTCTCATGCGAAAACATAATGTGTAATGATTGCAAAGTCATTCTCAGTCCTCATTCTTTCAGTTTAGTTTAATCTCCCACTACACACTTTTCTACAGTATTTCAATAGTCCTGCTGCCAACAGAAAAAGCAAAAGCAAGACCACAATGTGTCAACTTCAGTTATGTGAAAGAAGCTGGACTTTAAACATGCAGATGTGGGGTTAGTGAGAAGGGATGGAGCAGGAGATGAGCCTTGAGTGGGTTTAGGACACAAGGGGACGTACTTACATCTGCCACCTGAACAACTGGCTCTGGCTGGTGACCGGGGGATCCATTTCTGGGAAGAACAGAAAAATTGCTTAAATGTTGGGAGGGACATTCTGGGAGTAGATGGAAAACAAACAAATTCCCATATCAAACAAACTGTTGTATTAGGCATTGCACCCACATAATATTTTATACATTGGCAGTGTGGTTCAGAACAGGCTGCATGTTTATGTCCTGATCCCTACCCCTCTGCCACTGGAAAACTGTTGTGTGTGCTGTTGAAGCCAGGCGATGGGGAGTTATTGACATAGGTGACCTCTGGCCAGGGAGAGCACTGCAAGAGAACATTTCTGTTATTCTAGTAGAGAGGGACCTAGGCTCTTTACTTAATCCAGCTCTCCAGATGTTAGTTCCTGATTTCAGAAAGAAGTCCTGTGTTGTGCATAATTTCTATACATAATGATGAAATTATTGATACAAAAATGAAATGCATCATTTCGTTCGTGTTTCTCCATCTTAGACATACTGACTACTGCCACACCCCTTCTCCAAATCCCTCCATCCCTTTTCCCATTCACTCAACACACTGACTCCAACCTCTGTTAGGATGGTGGTTTCATAGGATGGCTGGTATTTCTCCTTCTCCTGAGGCGCCCTCTTCTCCATCTTCTCTCTGTCAGTCTTCTGCTTCCTGTCTGCACCTTTAGGCTGCCACAGGTGAGGTAAAGTTATGTTTATTATGGATAGCACCATGACAGGGATCAAATGAAGCTAACATCTAATGTACCTTTGACAAAAGTTAACCCATTTTCATTGTTTTTGTCCAGACTTTCTCACCTTGAAGACTTTGACCTGACAGCTGGCAGAATGCTGATGCTCTGTATACTCTTCGCCATCATTCTCTTTGAAAGTGTCAATCTGAATGCGAAAAGGCACGCCCTTTTCTCCCCCATGCTTCCGCATGGTGAACTCTGTGCTGATGCAGTGAACCTAAAACAAGGAATTGTCATGACTATTTGAAAACTGGTGGATGTTTTATTCAATAGAGAGAGCTATTTTTTGAAACCCATTTGTTTCCATTCCATTCAGACAGCCTTGGACTGACGTTAGATGATAAGATATGACCAACCTTATGAAAACAACTGTGGGTGTGTTTATCATGCTACCTGGATAAAAACAGAGGTTCTTTTTGATGGGTCCCACAGGAACTCCACCGTGTTAAGCTGAGTAGGGTTAGCCCTGGGGTCGACCATGCCAACTGACATGGGGATATCTGCAATGGAGCAACACAAGACAAGTTATCAAAAGGATTGTGTGAGCAAACTAACTACATGTTATGCAGCCTGTTGTCAATCATCATTTCATTCAGTGAAGATACAGCTCTGTGTTATTTAAAGCAATTCCAGTTCCACAGTCTTCAAAACAGCCCCTTCAGTCCTTCACCCAGAGTAGTCCAATACCCTTCCCAGACAGAGGCAGAGAACTCACCCAGGTCGAGGATGCGGTCTCCAGGCCTGTTCCAGCGCCAGCCCTCCAGCTGCTGGTGCTCTGTGTACTGAAGACGCCGGTCATGGAAGACCACTCGGATGATGCTCTGAGGACACACAGAAACATCACTGAGGAACCAGGAAGTACCTGCACTACTGGTAGAAAACATAGGGAATTATGGCATCAGAATAGGCCCAGACAAACAAAAGCTCACTCCCATGCCTATGGTCATGACTCATTGTGTTCTTGTTCATCTTACCTTCACCATTTTGCCAGTGATTTCTGGGAGTTCCCCCAATTTCCGATTGTCAAGCATTCGAATTTCATAAGACTGTCCTGAAATCAAAAGACAAAAGTTCATAAACATACCACATCATTGTCTTGCTATTACTTTAAATTCGCAACAAATTCACAAGAAAAGCACAATCATGAAAATGGAACAGACAGATGCTAACCTTGGTTGAGGTAGGTAAGTGTTTCATCGTGCAGTTTGATGGCAGGCGAGGTTGCTGCACACAGAACATACTGGAAAGGAAGAATCTTGTTCTCACTGTCAGGCGGCAGGTTGGACTCCTCCTGCTTAAAGATGGGTAGGGCCAGCACATCGCTGAAGAAAGAGAGGCAAGACAACATGGTCAATGAACTGGCAAGCCAACATCTTTTACAAGCACATGATATTGGCATAGTATCCACATGTCTGAAACAACTCAACAGGCCTTGAATCTCCCTAGTATGAGACTGAGGGAGGAGACTCATTTCTTAAAATAACCTCCTTTGTAAATTCTGTTATCCATACGATAAATGTGGACATAGATAAATATATCATTAGGAGACACTGGAAAAATGAGAAGTGATTTATAACAGTTCCTTTCTTTACAGCTAATTAGTTATGATGGTAAAAACTTGTGAAAAACAAATCCACTACCTTGGTATCCAGCCTGGGTATCTCATCCCCTCTCAACATAAGAATTTCACTTTCCAGGCACTTCAGTATCATGTAACAGAACACTTACAAAACTAACAAAAGATCAGTCTGAAAGAGAGAGCCGTATCCCTTACACAAACTGTTCCTGACTCTGCAAAATCCCAAGTCTGACTGAGAATAAGGCCTCCTCTTTCCTGGAATAAGAACAACCCTCAAGAGAGAACTGATGGAAGGTTAGGCCTATGCATGATCAGTGCATACTTTTGCCAGACATTATGCTAATTTTCTAACCGATGAAACATTTGAACTCCATACAGTTTTCTGTTTGCAAAACTAGAATATGTAACAAACAGAGTGGACGGTGTTTTGTAGACTTTACCCTTTGCCAAAATAAATTTTTTAAACGGTGTTGTTTAGGAGTGCAAGGGCAAATGTAGGGCAAATGTTCACACTGCCCTACCCTGTGCTCTGACCTCTTTCTCCCCTCTCTCTCCAGATGAAATCTCACGTCTTGTGACGGCCGGCCGCCCAACAACCTGCCCGCTTGACCCTACCCCACCTCTCTTCTCCAGACCATTTCCGGAGACCCTCTCCCTTACCTCACCTCGCTCATCAACTCATCCCTGACCGCTGGCTACGTCCCTTCCGTCTTCAAGAGAGCGAGAGTTGCACCCCTTCTGAAAAAACCTACACTCGATCCCTCCGATGTCAACAACTACAGACCAGTATCCCTTCTTTCTTTTCTCTCAAACTCTTGAACGTTCCGTCCTTGGCCAGCTCTCCCGCTATCTCTCTCAGAATGATCTTCTTGATCCAAATCAGTCAGGTTTCAAGACTAGTCATTCAACTGAGACTGCTCTTCTCTGTATCACGGAGGCGCTCCGCACTGCTAAAGCTAACTCTCTCTCCTCTGCTCTCATCCTTCTAGATCTATCGGCTGCCTTCGATACTGTGAACCATCAGATCCTCCTCTCCACCCTCTCCGAGTTGGGCATCTCCGGCGCGGCCCACGCTTGGATTGCGTCCTACCTGACAGGTCGCTCCTACCAGGTGGCGTGGCGAGAATCTGTCTCCTCACCATGCGCTCTCACCACTGGTGTCCCCCAGGGCTCTGTTCTAGACCCTCTCCTATTCTCGCTATACACCAAGTCACTTGGCTCTGTCATAACCTCACATGGTCTCTCCTATCATTGCTATGCAGACGACACAATTAATCTTCTCCTTTCCCCCTTCTGATGACCAGGTGGCGAATCGCATCTCTGCATGTCTGGCAGACATATCAGTGTGGATGACGGATCACCACCTCAAGCTGAACCTCGGCAAGACGGAGCTGCTCTTCCTCCCGGGGAAGAACTGCCCGTTCCATGATCTCGCCATCACGGTTGACAACTCCATTGTGTCCTCCTCCCAGAGCGCTAAGAACCTTGGCGTGATCCTGGACAACACCCTGTCGTTCTCAACTAACATCAAGGCGGTGGCCCGTTCCTGTAGGTTCATGCTCTACAACATCCGCAGAGTACGACCCTGCCTCACACAGGAAGCGGCGCAGGTCCTAATCCAGGCACTTGTCATCTCCCGTCTGGATTACTGCAACTCGCTGTTGGCTGGGCTCCCTGCCTGTGCCATTAAACCCCTACAACTCATCCAGAACGCCGCAGCCCGTCTGGTGTTCAACCTTCCCAAGTTCTCTCACGTCACCCCGCTCCTCCGCTCTCTCCACTGGCTTCCAGTTGAAGCTCGCATCCGATACAAGACCATGGTGCTTGCCTACGGAGCTGTGAGGGGAACGGCACCTCAGTACCTCCAGGCTCTGATCAGGCCCTACACCCAAACAAGGGCACTGCGTTCATCCACCTCTGGCCTGCTCGCCTCCCTACCACTGAGGAAGTACAGTTCCCGCTCAGCCCAGTCAAAACTGTTCGCTGCTCTGGCCCCCCAATGGTGGAACAAACTCCCTCACGACGCCAGGACAGCGGAGTCAATCACCACCTTCCGGAGACACCTGAAACCCCACCTCTTTAAGGAATACCTAGGATAGGATAAGTATTCCCTCTCACCCCCCCCCCCCTTTAAGATTTAAGATTTAGATGCACTATTGTGGTCCTTCTGTAGCTCAGTTGGTAGAGCATGGCGCTTGTAACGCCAGGGTAGTGGGTTCAATCCCCGGGACCACCCATACGTAGAATGTATGCATACATGACTGTAAGTCGCTTTGGATAAAAGCGTCTGCTAAATGGCATATATTATTATATTATAAAGTAATCCTTCTGACCCCCCCCCCTTAATAGATTTAGATGCACTATTGTAAAGTGGCTGTTCCACTGGATGTCATAAGGTGAGTGCACCAATTTGTAAGTCGCTCTGGATAAGAGCGTCTGCTAAATGACTTAAATGTAATGTAAATGTAATGTAGTTATTGCACACGTGCACTTCACTGAAATATGCTAATAAATGCTACAACGAGCCAATAGGCTCACACTAGATGGTGCATGGCCCTGCCTACCTCCTTGCTTGTTCTGTCCACCATGATTAATTTGCTCCCATTGGAAACGAAAGGCTCTGGTCTTCAGTTAGTTACAGAACATATGTATTTCAATTCTAACATATCAGTGCATTTTCAATAGACTTCCAATGATGATTCATACCTCATACTGTATGCCCCAGCTCCAAGCTCCTGTCCAATGCCAGAGAGACTGGCATCAAAGTCCTGGACCAGACCTGACTCAATCACCTCATCAGTGAGCGGCAACTTCAGAGCCCAAGCCATGGCGACGATACGTGAATCAGATTCCAGTCGAATTTGTCTCAAATTCTAATCCCTGGCCTCAAAAATCCAATCTGCTAATTTCTTAAAGCCTGGCAGATGTCTGCTGCTACCAAACTGGAAGAGAAAAGCCATGATAGATACACCGTTTGGTACCATTATATGTCAGTTTAGCAAGGAAAGTGTAAAGACTGTAGGCCTAGCAAATTAACTGACAGATCATGGATAGTTAGCGATTCCAGATTGTGTGGACAACAAAAAGTAATCACAGCAGACAGGTACTTAACTTTCCCTGACAGTCCCACATGGAAGATATTGAAGTTAGAATGACTGATAACGTATATGGTGTGTGTAACCGTGAATGTAACATTGCTAGCCATGAAAATGGGGCATACGTATACAAAACTGGCTAGCTCAGCAGCTGAGGACCTGTCGGACTAAACGCCACCCCACCGTGGCGTTCAGTCCGCTATTGGGGAACTTGACTGTGAATGAATGTTAGCTAGCTAACCGTTAACTACTAAACAGGTCAACACATAACAATAGGTTTGTGTTAAATATGAAGTTCGATTATGATAGCACTTCTAGTAATTACATTACGTTAGCCATCGAACGTACCTTAGAAACCAAGTAAATTGGCTAGCTACTGTAGCTAACTCTGCGACCGTTTCATTCCATGTCTCAGTTGCTCCCTCGTTATCGCACTATAAACAACATAAAATAGCTACCTAGCCAGCAAGCTACTCTTCGGGAAAGCAGCCCTGTGGACACGGATTATTTGAATATAACGAGAACTAATTAAGTCGTATATGGTAGTTAATTAAATCTACGTTCAAATGTATTGTTATACAAACACAAATCTAATATGCTTCTTTATCTAGCTAGCTAGCTAGATAAATAGATCATTTTCGCAAACCACATAGCTGCAAAGCAGTTAAGAATAACTGAGTACTTCCGGGTCACGGATTTTTGGAATCCTTCAGAATAAGAGCCCATCCTGTATACTTTGTAAATTAATTATTTGGGGAGAAATTATGGAGATGTACACAATTATCGATACATTTTATGCTAGTTATCGTACAACAATTATCAAAAGTATTTATATAAGATATTATGTGATGTATTTGTTTATATAAAACTACGAACTAATATGACCACAATGTAGAAAGGGGAGACTCACAAACATGGATGGTGTTCTCAGTTTTACTCCGTGACCCCCACGTGTCACAGGATTCATCTAAAGTTAACCTCTACAAATGAATGGAAGTATAGAAGTAGTTTTGTGCCAACAAAAATAAGGGGTTAAATATGTGAAGAAGAAAAAAAATACTGTAATAACAATAATAAATATATTTACAATACCAGTCAACACACCTACAATTTTCAAGAGTCTTTCTTTATTTCTTACTATTTTCTACATTGTAGAATAATAGTGAAGACATCAAACTATGAAATAACACATGGAATCAATTAGTAAGCAAAAAAGTGTTTAAGATTTGAGATTCTTCAAAGTATCGTAAAGTGACTGTTCCACTGGATGTCATAAGGTGAATGCACCAATTTGTAAGTCGCTCTGGATAAGAGCGTCTGCTAAATGACTTAAATGTAAATGTAAATGTAAATGTAGCCACCCTTTGCCTTGATGACAGTCTTGCACACTCTTGGCATTCTCTCAACCAACTTCACCTGGAATGCTTTTCCAACAGTCTTGAAGGAGTTCCCACATATGCTGAGCAATTGTTGGCTGCTTTTTCTTCACTCTGCAGTCCAACTCATGCCAAACCATCTCAATTGGGTTGAGGTCAGATGATTGTGGAGGCCAGGTCATCTGATGCAGCACTCCATTACTCTCCTTTTTGGTCAAATAGTCCCCTTCACATCCTGGAGGTGTGTTGGGTCATTGTCCTGTTGAAAAACAAGTGATAGTACCACTAAGCACAAACCAGATGGGATGGGGTATCGCTGCAGAATGCTGTGGTAGCCATGCTGGTTAAGTGTTCCTTGAATTCTAAATAAATCACTGAGTGTCACCAGCAAAGCACCCCCACACCATTACACCACCTCCTCCATGCTTCACGGTGGGAACCACACATGCAGAGATCAACTTGTGGACTTATTTCGTGCTGCTGTGCGGTTTGTTGCTAAAGTTACTTTGATACCTGACAATTTTACAGTTTTTACTTTTTAATTACCTTTTTTTTTTATCCCTCGCTCAACTTTTTTCATTCAACTTTTTCACCTCGGACTCTTTATCTGGACATGATTCTACACGACCTCCACCAGCCGAAGCTAAGTAGTAACATTAACATTATGCCTTCTAATTGCAGTCACTGTACTCATAATATACAGGAGAACGATCGCCTTATGGTGAGGATAGCTGTGCTGCAAGCCCAGCTTCAGACGCAATCGTTAGGCAAGGGTAATTTAAGTGTAGGAAAGAATGAAACAGAGTCTGTGCCACCAATACGTACAGATAGTAGTATAAATACCCTCGCACAGTCCCCGCAGCCGGACAATTTTCTTATGGCTTCTGGAAGGAAATTCTGTAGGAATGCTCAACCGGTCTCGCTCATTCAGCCGACAGAAGCTTTAAACCGGTTTTCCCCATTAAGCAATGAGTCGGTAGTCAGAGACGGAACCTTCTCTGGTCTCTCCTCCACCCGTTACGGGTCTGAGACACCGATGCCTCCCACAATTAGCTCTGACAAATTGAAAATCCTAGTCATTGGCGACTCCATTACCCACAGTATTAGACTTAAAAAGAATCATACAGCGATCATATACTGTTTACCGATGTTAAGGCTAATCTGAAGATGGTGCTGGCTAAGGCTAAAACTGGCGAGTGTAGAGAGTATAGGGATATTGTTATCCACGTCGGCACCAACGATGTTAGGATGAAACACTCAGATGTCACCAAATGCAACATAGCTTCAGCGTGTAAATCAGCTAGAAAGAAGTGTCAGCATTGAGTAATTGTCTCTGGCCCCCTCCCAGTTAGAGGGAGTGATGAGCTCTACAGCAGTCTCACAATTCAATCGCTGGTTGAAAACTGTTTCCTGCCCCTCCCAAAAGATAGAATTTGTAGATAACTGTCCCTCGATCTGGGACTCAGCCACAAACAGGACCAAGCCTGGCCTACTGAGGAGTGACGGACTCCATTCTAGCTGGAGGGATGCTCTCATCTTATCTATGAACATTGACAGGGCTCTAACTCCTCTAGCTCCACAATGAGATAGGGTGCAGGCCAGGCAGCAGGCTGTTAGCCAGCCTGCCATCTTAGTGAAGTCTGCCACTAGCACAGTCAGTGTAGTCAGCTTAGCTATCCCCATTGAGACCATGTCTGTGCCTCGATCTAGGTTGGGCAAAACTGTTCGCTCTAGCAATCTCACCAGAATAAAGACCTCTATTCATGTCATTATTGAAAGAGATTGTGATACCCACATCTCAAAATAGGGCTACTTAATGTTAGATCCCTCACTTCCAAGGCAGTTATAGTCAATTAACGAATCACTGATCATAATCTTGATGTGATTGGCTTGACTGAAACATGGCTTAAGCTTTATGAATTTACTGTGTTAAATGAGGCCTCTCCTCCTGGTTACACTAGTGACAATATCCCCCGCGCATCCCGCAAAAGCGGAGGTGTTGCTAACATTTCGATAACAAATTTCAATTATTATTTATTTTTTAAAGACTGCATTTTTGTCTTTTGAGCTTCTAGTCATGAAATCTATGCAGCCTACTCAATCACCTTTTATAGATACTGACCCACTCCAAAAAGCTTTCGGAGCCATCATTGACTCAATGGGTTTTGTCAAACATGAATCCAAACTTACTCACTGCCACAGTCATACTCTGGACCTAGTTTTGTCCCGTGGAATAAATAATGTGGATCTAAATGTTTTTCCTCAAAATCCTGGACTATCGGACCACCATTTTATTACGTCTGCAATCACAACAAATCATCTGCTCAGACCCCAACCAAGGATCATCAAAAGCCATGCTATAAATTCTCAGACGACCCAAAGATTCTTAGATGCCCTTCCAGACTCCCACCAGCTACCCAAGGACATCAGAGTACAAAAATCGGTTAACCACCTAACTGAGGAACTAAATTTAACCTTGTGAAATACCCTAGATGCAGTCGCATCCCTAAAAACAAAAAACATTTGTCATAAGAAACTAGCTCCCTGGTATACAGAAAATACCTGAGCCCTGAATCAAGCTGCCAGAAAATTGGGACGGAAATGGCGCTACACCAAACTGGAAGTCTTCCTATTAGCTTGGGAAAGACAGTACCATGCAGTAGTCACTGCTGCTCGATCATCCTATTTTTCCACACTTAATTGAGGAGAATAAGAACAATACAAAATTTATTTTTTATACTGTCACAAATCTAACTAAAAAGCAGCATTCACCAAGAGAGCATGGCTTTCACTTCAGCAGTGATAAATTCATCAACATCTTTTGACGAAAAGATCATGATCATAAGAAAGCAAATTACGGACTTCTCTTTAAATCTGCGTATTTCTCCAAAGCTCAGTTGTCCTGAGTCTGGACAACACTGCCAGGACCTATGATCATGGAAGACATTGAAGTTTTTTAATACTATATCTTGACACATTGATGAAAATAGTCATGGCCTCTAAACCTTCAAGCTGCATACTGGACATTTTTCCAACTAAAATACTGAAAGAGCTGCTTCCTGTGCTTGGCCCTCATATGTTGAACATAGTGAACGCCTCCCTATCCACCGGATGTGTACCAAACTCACTAAAAGTGGCAGTAATAAAGACTCTTGAAAAAGCTCAACCTTGACCCAGAAAATATTTAAAAACATTGGCCTATATCGAATCTCCCATTCCTCTAAACATTTTTAGAAAAGCTGTTACGCAGAAACTCACTGCCTTCCTGAAGACAAACAATGTATATGAAATTCTTCAGTCTGGTTTTAGACCCCATCATAGCACTGAGACTGCACTCGTGAAGTTGGTAAATTAACTTTTAATGGTGTCAGACCAAGGCTTTGCATCTGTCCTCGTGCTCCTAGACCTTAGTGCTGCTTTTGATACCATCGATCACCACATTCTTTTGGAGAGATTAGAAACCCAAATTGGTCTTGTCTGTCGGAAATATATCAGTTTGTCTCTGTGGATGGTTTGTCCTCTGACTCTTTTATAGGCAGAGGCAACTCATTTCATTCTGAGGCTCCAGTATACAAGTACCTTTCTCAGCATTACTCCTGAACCTGTATAAGCACACATCAACTATGTGTCTGTTTATCCCTGTTCTCTCCTCTCTGCACAGACCATACAAACGCTCCTCACCGCGTGGCCGCGGCCACCCTACTCTGGTGGTCCCAGCGCGCACGACCCACGTGGATTTCCAGGTCTCCGGTAGCCTCTGGAACTGCCAATCTGCGGTCAACAAGGCAGAGTTCATCTCAGCCTATGCCTCCCTCCAGTCCCTCGACTTCTTGGCACTGACGGAAACATGGATCACCACAGACAACACTGCTACTCCTACTGCTCTCTCTTCGTCCGCCCACGTGTTCTCGCACACCCCGAGAGCGTCTGGTCAGCGGGGTGGTGGCACCGGGATCCTCATCTCTCCCAAGTGGTCATTCTCTCTTTCTCCCCTTACCCATCTGTCTATCGCCTCCTTTGAATTCCATGCTGTCACAGTTACTAGCCCTTTCAAGCTTAACATCCTTATCATTTATCGCCCTCCAGGTTCCCTCGGAGAGTTCATCAATGAGCTTGATGCCTTGATAAGCTCCTTTCCTGAGGACGGCTCACCTCTCACAGTTCTGGGCGACTTTAACCTCCCCACGTCTACCTTTGACTCTTTCCTCTCTGCCTCCTTCTTTCCACTCCTCTCCTCTTTTGACCTCACCCTCTCACCTTCCCCCTACTCACAAGGCAGGCAATACGCTCGACCTCATCTTTACTAGATGCTGTTCTTCCACTAACCTCATTGCAACTCCCCTCCAAGTCTCCGACCACTGCCTTGTATCCTTTTCCCTCTCGCTCTCATCCAACACCTCCCACACTGCCCCTACTCGGATGGTATCGCGCCGTCCCAACCTTCGCTCTCTCTCCCCCGCTACTCTCTCCTCTTCCATCCTATCATCTCTTCCCTCCGCTCAAACCTTCTCTCCCACCTATCTCCTGATTCTGCCTCCTCAACCCTCCTCTCCTCCCTCTCTGCATCCCTTGACTCTCTATGTCCCCTATCCTCCAGGCCGGCTCGGTCCTCCCCTCCCGCTCCGTGGCTCGATGACTCATTGCGAGCTCACAGAACAGGGCTCCGGGCAGCCGAGCGGAAATGGAGGAAAACTCGCCTCCCTGCGGACCTGGCATCCTTTCACTCCCTCCTCTCTACATTTTCCTCCTCTGTCTCTGCTGCTAAAGCCACTTTCTACCACGCTAAATTCCAAGCATCTGCCTCTAACCCTAGGAAGCTCTTTGCCACCTTCTCCTCCCTCCTGAATCCTCCGCCCCCTCCCCCCTCCTCCCTCTCTGCAGATGACTTCGTCAACCATTTTGAAAAGAAGGTCGACGACATCCGATCCTCGTTTGCTAAGTCAAACGACACCGCTGGTTCTGCTCACACTGCCCTACCCTGTGCTCTGACCTCTTTCTCCCTCTCTCTCCAGATGAAATCTCGCGTCTTGTGACGGCCGGCCGCCCAACAACCTGCCCGCTTGACCCTATCCCCTCCTCTCTTCTCCAGACCATTTCCGGAGACCTTCTCCCTTACCTCACCTCGCTCATCAACTCATCCCTGACCGTTGGCTACGTCCCTTCCGTCTTCAAGAGAGCGAGAGTTGCACCCCTTCTGAAAAAACCTACACTCGATCCCTCCGATGTCAACAATTACAGACCAGTATCCCTTCTTTCTTTTCTCTCCAAAACTCTTGAACGTGCCGTCCTTGGCCAGCTCTCCCGCTATCTCTCTCTGAATGACCTTCTTGATCCAAATCAGTCAGGTTTCAAGACTAGTCATTCAACTGAGACTGCTCTCCTCTGTATCACGGAGGCGCTCCGCACTGCTAAAGCTAACTCTCTCTCCTCTGCTCTCATCCTTCTAGATCTATCGGCTGCCTTCGATACTGTGAACCATCAGATCCTCCTCTCCACCCTCTCCGAGTTGGGCATCTCCGGCGCGGCCCACGCTTGGATTGCGTCCTACCTGACAGGTCGCTCCTACCAGGTGGCGTGGCGAGAATCTGTCTCCTCACCACGCGCTCTCACCACTGGTGTCCCCCAGGGCTCTGTTCTTGGCCCTCTCCTATTCTCGCTATACACCAAGTCACTTGGCTCTGTCATAACCTCACATGGTCTCTCTTATCATTGCTATGCAGACGACACACAATTAATCTTCTCCTTTCCCCCTTCTGATGACCAGGTGGCGAATCGCATCTCTGCATGTCTGGCAGACATATCAGTGTGGATGACGGATCACCACCTCAAGCTGAACCTCGGCAAGACGGAGCTGCTCTTCCTCCCGGGAAGGACTGCCCGTTCCATGATCTCGCCATCACGGTTGACAACTCCATTGTGTCCTCCTCCCAGAGCGCCAAGAACCTTGGCGTGATCCTGGACAACACCCTGTCGTTCTCAACTAACATCAAGGCGGTGGCCCGTTCCTGTAGGTTCATGCTCTACAACATCCGCAGAGTACGACCCTGCCTCACACAGGAAGCGGCGCAGGTCCTAATCCAGGCACTTGTCATCTCCCGTCTGGATTACTGCAACTCGCTGTTGGCTGGGCTCCCTGCCTGTGCCATTAAACCCCTTCAACTCATCCAGAACGCCGCAGCCCGTCTGGTGTTCAACCTTCCCAAGTTCTCTCACGTCACCCCGCTCCTCCGTTCTCTCCACTGGCTTCCAGTTGAAGCTCGCATCCGCTACAAGACCATGGTGCTTGCCTACGGAGCTGTGAGGGGAACGGCACCTCAGTACCTCCAGGCTCTGATCAGGCCCTACACCCAAACAAGGGCACTGCGTTCATCCACCTCTGGCCTGCTCGCCTCCCTACCACTGAGGAAGTACAGCTCCCGCTCAGCCCAGTCAAAACTGTTCGCTGCCCTGGCCCCCCAATGGTGGAACAAACTCCCTCACGACGCCAGGACAGCGGAGTCAATCACCACCTTCCGGAGACACCTGAAACCCCACCTCTTTAAGGAATACCTAGGATAGGTTAAGTAATCCCTCTCACCCCACCCCCCCTAAGTTTTAGATGCACTATTGTTAAGTGACTGTCCCACTGGATGTCATAAGGTGAATGCACCAATTTGTAAGTCGCTCTGGATAAGAGCGTCTGCTAAATGACTTAAATGTAAATGTCTTAAATGTACCTGATATGGTGCTGTGATAGTGTGCATCCCTAACACGAGGAAAGTAATCACTTAAATATCTGGGGGCAGGATCATAAATACTCCTGTAAACCAAACCTAATCTAATCTGGGACACCCTAGCCTCAACAGGCAGCCAGTTTAGTTCCTGAAATCAGCTCCTGCTTATGTGAGTAAGTCGACTCACCTTCAATACTACCCTGATTAGCTTATTCTGTGCAATCTGGAGCTTCCCATTCATAAGTTTAGATAAGCCCCCAAACCAGGAAGTACTAGCGTAATCAAAATGTTATTGAATGAGGGCAGTAGCTAGCACTTTCATGGAGTCCTTATCAAGCAGCGTGGACTTTCCAGACAAAAACCTAGTCCCGGCATTAACCTTCCCTAGCATTTAATTTGCCATGCTCACACCTCCCAAGCTTCCATCAAGGGGATCCAAAAATAATTGCCTCAGTTTTCCCTAAGTGCAGAGATAGCTTATTATCTCCAAGCCATTTGCTAACATTAGTAAGCTCTAAGTATGCTCTCCAAAGTAGTTTTACTTTTGTGAGACAAAAAAAGTGTAGAGTCATCCACATAAAGAAAAAGACAGCAAGAACAAGCATCTTTCATATTGTTAATATGCAATAAAAACAGCAGAGGCCCAAGCATGCTCCCCTGCGGAACACCACATCTCATTGGTTTTGCCTGAGACAGTGTACCTCTACTACTTGGTCCCTTCCTGATAAATAGGACTTTACCCAGCCTAGAGGGATACTTACTGAGTCACTGGCTTACTGGTGCCCTTCCATGCCGTCCCTAGGAGGGGTGTGTCACTTGAGTGGGTTGAGTCACTGACATGATCTTCCTGTCCGGATTGGCGCACCCCTCGGTTCGTGCTCTGGGGGAGATCTTCGTGGGCTATACTCGGCTTTGTCTCAGGGTAGTAAGTTGGTGGTTTGAAGATATCCCTCTAGTGGTGTGGGGGCTGTGCTTTGTTAAAGTGGGTTGGGGTTATATCATCAGATGGGGCCACAGTGTCTCACGATCCCTCCTGTCTCAGCCTCCAGTATTTATGCTGCAATAGTTTGTGTCGGGGGCTAGGATCAGTCTGTTATATCTGGAATATTTCTCCTGTCTTATCTGGTGTCCTGTGTGAATTTAAGTATGCTCCCTCTAACTCTCTCTCTCTCTCTCTCTTTCTCTCTTTTCTCTCTTCACTCGGAGGACCTGAGCCCTAGGACCATGCCTCAGCACTACCTGGCCTGATGACTCCTTGCTGTCCCCAGTCCACCTGCTGTCCCCAGTCCACCCCACCTGCTGCTGCTCCAGTTTCAACTGTTATGCCTGCGGCGATGAAACCCTGACCTGTTCACCGGACGTGCTACCTTGTACCGGACCTGCTGTTTTCGAACTCACTCTACCGCACCTGCTGTCTCTAACTCTGAATGATTGACTATGAAAAGCCAACTGACATTTACTCCTGAGGTGCTGACCTGTTGCACCCTCTACAACCACTATGATAATTATTATTTAACCCTGCTGGTCATCTATCAACTTTTGAACATCTTGGCCATGTACTGTTTTAATCTCTACCCAGCACAGCCAGAAGAGGACTGGCCACCCCTCATAGCCTGGTTCCTCTTGAGGTTTCTTCCTAGGTTCCTGCCTTTCTATGGAGTTTTTCCAAGCCACCACACTTCTACATCTGCATTGCCTGCTGTTTGGGGTTTTAGGCTGGGTTTCTGTATACCACTTTGTGACATCGGCTGATGTAAAAAAAGGATTTATGACTAAATTTGATTGATTGATCATCCTTTCACATACTCTGGGTCTCATAAATACATGGCGGTTGGAACCAAAAATCTGAAATTTGGACTCATCAGACCTAAGGACAGATTTCCACCTGTTTAATGTCCTTTGCTCGTGGTTTTTGTGTTTTTTTTTGTGAATTTTACCCCTTTTTCTCCCCAATTTTGTGGTATCCAATTGTTTAGTAGCTACTATCCTTGAAGGTCATGCGTCCTCCGAAACACAACCTAACACAGTGCCATCCAACCCGGAAGCTAACCGCACCAATGTGTCGGAGGAAACACCGTTCTGCCCACACATTTTCTATAGGATTGAGGTCAGGGCTTTGTGATGGCCACTCCAATACCTTGACTTTGTCGTCCTTAAGCCAGGTTGCCGCAACTTTGGAAGTATGCTTGGGGTCATTGTCCATTTGGAAGACCCATTTGCGACAAAGCTTAAACTTCCTGACTAATTTCTTGAGATGTTGCTTCAATATATCTACATCATTTTCCTGCCTCCTGATGCCATCCATTTTGTGAAGTGCACCAGTCCCTCCTGCAGCAAACCACCCCCACAACATGATGCTGCTACCCCTGTGCTTAATTTCTCCAAAAAGTATGATATTTGTCCCCATGTGCAGTTGCAAACCGTTGCCTGGCTTTTTAATGGCGGTTTTGGAGCAGTGGCTTCTTTCTTGCTGAGCGGCTTTCAGGTTATGTCGATATATGACTCGTTTTACGATGGATATAGATACTTTGTACCTGTTTCCTCCAGCATCTTCACAAGGTACTTTGCTGTTGTTCTGGGATTGATTTGCACTTTTCGCACCAAAGTACGTTCATCTCTAGAAGATAGAAGGCGTCTCCTTCCTGAGCGGTATGACGGCTGCGTGGTCCCATGGTGTTTATACTTGCGTACTATTGTTAGTACAGATGAACATGCTACCTTCAGGCGTTTGGTAAATGCTCCCAAGAATGAACCAGACTTGTGGAGGTCTACAATTGTTTTTCTGAGGTCTTGGCTGATTTCTTTTGATTTTTCCATGATGTCAAGCAAAGAGGCACTGAGTTTGAAGGTAGGCCTTGAAATACATCCACATGTATACCTCCAATTGACTCAAATTATGTCAATTAGCCAATCAGAAGCTTCTAAAGCCATGACATATTTTTCTGGGATTTTCCAAGCTGCTTAAAGGCACAGTCAACTTAGTGTTTGTAAACTTCTGATCCACTGGAACTGTGATACAGTGTATTATAAGTGAAATAATCTGTCTGTAAACAATTGTTGGAAAAATTGCTTGTGTCATGCACAAAGTAGATGTCCTAACTGACTTGCCAAAACTATAGTTTGTTAACAAGACATTTGTGGGGGACAAAATGGCGCCATAGAGAGAACACTGTGTTTCAGCGAGCTCCCGTGGCATTGGTAAATTTATATTTTTACATTAATCTCCTAGCTTGAAAAAGTGGTGGAATTGGCTAAATAAGTTATCCTACAATGATTCTTGATGGCTATTTCTCAAAAATCTCCGACAACATGCCCAACAGAACTACTAAGAACTCGACCAAAACCACCAACCCTGTAGATGTGCATGAGGAGCTAGCTAACGATAGAGAAGCTAACACCATTGCGGATCCAGGCACAATGGACCTGGTGATTCAAAAGATGACTGATAATATTACTAAAGTGATAGATGTTAAGATAAGAACGGTCTTGGAAGCAATAGCAGGCCATTCAGCTGAACTACAGAGGGTTGTGAAAAGTTTTGTTGAGGCGGAAGGAAGAATTGCTGCAGTGGAAACTTCAACTACATCTATGGACACTAAGATAAAAGCACTTGAGAAACAGGTGCACGAAATGGCGGAGCACATTGAGGACTTGGATAATCGAGGACGCAGATGCAATATTCGTGTTGTGGGACTCCCGGAAAATTCTGAAGGGACACGTTCAGTAAAATTATTTGAGGAATGGATACCTGGCTACCTACAAATGGACACTAAGGCTGGTCGTGTGAAGCTGGACAGAGCCCATCACTCTCAAGCACCGATACCCGGTCCCAACCAGTGCCCTCGGCAGGTGGTTATAAAGTTCCACAACTTCACCGACAAGCAGCACGTCATGGATGCGGCTAGATACATCGGCTCTGATGGTAGTCAACGTAAAAGTCCAAAGGTCTCATTCTTCAATGATTATTCCACAGCGGTTGTACGAAGACGCAAAGCGTTTGATGAGGCGAAGGCTCGACTCAAGAGAATGAAGATGGACTTCGCACTGTTGTACCCTTCTGTAGCTCAGTTGGTAGAGCATGGCGCTTCTAACGCCAGGGTAGTGGGTTCGATTCCCGGGACCACCCATACGTAGAATGTATGCACACATGACTGTAAGTCGCTTTGGATAAAAGCGTCTGCTAAATGGCATATATTATTATTATTATTATTATTACCCGGCCACATTGAAGATTATGGTCAACGCTGCTGCGTTTATTGACTCTCTCGGGTAAATAACTTTAAGCTGCACCTCAGCAGCATTGGATAACTTTGTTTATTTTTGGTTGAATCTGATCATGAAACAGTGGTGTGAGTCCTCACGTACTCCGGCTCAGTATTATTTGTATCTTTATTATTTTTCTTGCTAAAGTAATAGCCACTATAGCTCAGGCTGAGATACAGTGCCTTGCGAAAGTATTCGGCCCCCTTGAACTTTGCGACCTTTTGCCACATTTCAGGCTTCAAACATAAAGATGTAAAACTGTATTTTTTTGTGAAGAATCAACAACAAGTGGGACACAATCATGAAGTGGAACGACATTTATTGGATATTTAAAACTTTTTTAACAAATCAAAAACTGAAAAATTGGGCGTGCAAAATTATTCAGCCCCCTTAAGTTAATACTTTGTAGTGCCACCTTTTGCTGCGATTACAGCTGTAAGTCGCTTGGGGTATGTCTCTATCAGTTTTGCACATCGAGAGACTGACATTTTTTCCCATTCCTCCTTGCAAAACAGCTCGAGCTCAGTGAGGTTGGATGAAGAGCATTTGTGAACAGCAGTTTTCAGTTCTTTCCACAGATTCTCGATTGGATTCAGGTCTGGACTTTGACTTGGCCATTCTAACACCTGGATATGTTTATTTTTTAACCATTTCATTGTAGATTTTGCTTTATGTTTTGGATCATTGTCTTGTTGGAAGACAAATCTCCGTCCCAGTCTCAGGTATTTTGCAGACTCCATCAGGTTTTCTTCCAGAATGGTCCTGTATTTGGCTCCATCCATCTTCCCATCAATTTTAACCATCTTCCCTGTCCCTGCTGAAGAAAAGCAGGCCCAAACCATGATGCTGCCACCACCATGTTTGACAGTGGGGATGGTGTGTTCAGGGTGTTGCTTTTACGCAAAACATAACGTTTTGCATTGTTGCCAAAAAGTTAAATTTTGGTTTCATCTGACCAGAGCACCTTCTTCTACATGTTTGGTGTGTCTCCCAGGTGGCTTGTGGCAAACTTTAAACAACACTTTTTATGGATATCTTTAAGAAATGGCTTTCTTCCTGCCACTCTTCCATAAAGGCCAGATTTGTGCAATATACGACTGATTGTTGTCCGATGGACAGAGTCTCCCACCTCAGCTGTAGATCTCTGCAGTTCATCCAGAGTGATCATGGGCCTCTTGGCTGCATCTCTGATCAGTCTTCTCCTTGTAGGAGCTGAAAGTTGAGATGGACGGCCAGGTCTTGGTAGATTTGCAGTGGTCTGATACTCCTTCCATTTCAATATTATCGCTTGCACAGTGCTCCTTGGGATGTTTAAAGCTTGGGAAATCTTTTTGTATCCAAATCCGGCTTTAAACTTCTTCACAACAGTATCTCGGACCTGCCTGGTGTGTTCCTTGTTCTTCATGATGCTCTCTGCGCTTTTAACGGACCTCTGAGACTATCACAGTGCAGGTGCATTTATACGGAGACTTGATTACACACAGGTGGATTGTATTTATCATCATTAGTCATTTAGGTCAACATTGGATCATTCAGAGATCCTCACTGAACTTCTGGAGAGAGTTTGCTGCACTGAAAGTAAAGGGGCTGAATAATTTTGCACGCCCAATTTTTCAGTTTTTGATTTGTTAAAAAAGTTTGAAATATCCAATAAATGTCGTTCCACTTCATGATTGTGTCCCACTTGTTGTTGATTCTTCACAAAAAAATACAGTTTTATATCTTTATGTTTTATATCTATGTGTGAATCCATATTGGTGCCCAGGCTTGGTTTTAGGTGGAAGAGCCTCAATCTTCCTCCATTGATTTTCATTCCCATACATATAAAGGATGAGGCTATTGAGCGGCAATCCGGACTTAAGAGTTTACATTGGAAAGTTGAAATCCCCTGCATGTTAGCTAGTGGGAAAACCCCCTTTTGGATCTTTACATGTTTAATTGTTGGGTTTAGTATAGTTCGAGTTCAGGGTTCATATCGTTTGTTTATGCTCGGTGAGATAGAGGAGAGTTCAACACATGGAAAAAGGTACCACCCCACGTTTACAATAGGATCCAGCCTGGATATTGAATGGTCAAGGCACAATGGCAGGTAACAGACTGCGTGTATGTACATGGAACATTAGAGGGAGCCATAACCCCATTAAAAGGAAGAAGTTACTGTCTTTTTTGAAAAAATAAAATATTGATATTGCCCTGTTGCAAGAAAATAATTTGGATGATAAGGAGCACTTGAAATTACAACAAGGGGGGTTTGGTCAAGTGTTTTTCTCATCATTTACATTCAGAAGTAGAGGTGTAGCAATTCTGGTGAAAAAGAACTTACCACTTAAGGTCTTGAATTGTGTGAAAGATACATTTGGTCGCTTTGTTATAATTAATGGTAATTTACAAGGGCAGTACATTTCCATAATGAATATTTACTTCCCCTCTGCTCACCCCCCTGATTTCCTCACTAAGGTATTTCTAAACTTTTCAGAATTAAACTTGGACACTGCAGTGGTTGGAGTAGATTTTAACTGCTTGTTGAACCCCCTTATTGATACGTTTCCCAGCGGTATAGCTTCACTCTCTCCTCAAGCTAAGTTACTTAAAGCTATTTGTGATGATCTGGGGTATGCGGATGTCTGGAGAGCTTTTCATCCCTCCAACAGAGAGTTCACTTTTTCTCTGCACCTCATGGATGTCAGACTAGAATAGATTACTTTTTTATGCCCAGGACGTCTTTGCAGTCTGTTTTATCCGCTAGGATAGGAAGCATAGACATATCTGATCATGCTGAGGTGATCCTGGACATAAAACTCAACGGGGCATTCAATCGGTCAAGACATTGGAGGTTGAATACAACCATTCTTAAAGACCATACATTCACATCATATTTTATTACAGAGTTTAACCTGTTACTCCTACCCCCTACTTTTTCGAACATTCTGTTAAAAATCGCGCAACATTTCAGCGCCCTGCTGCTCATGCCAGGAATATAGTATATGCATATGATTAGTATGTGTGGATAGAAAACACTCAGACGTTTATAAAACTGGTTAAATCACGGCTGTGACTATAACAGAACGTGCATTTCATCGAAAAGCGCAGGAAAATCTGATCACTGAAAATTGAAATATATATCCATCCGCCACTTCAACCCATTGATAAAGGCGAACCACAATAAATGGGGCTGAGGTTGCAATACCTACAGCTTCCACACGATGTCAACAGTCTTGTCATTTGCCTAGGCTTTGTTTCTTGGTCAAACGAAGAAGAGACAAGCCATTTTTTCAGGTCCCCGACCGGATATTTTGGTTGAGATTTACCCGGACATTATTTCCAGACGGACAGCTAAAGAATATACATCGCCTCGTGATCAATTTGGTCGCTTATTAACGTGTACTAATACCTAAAGTTGCATTACAAAAGTATTTCGAAGTGTTTTGTGAAGGTTTATCGTCAACTTTTTTTATTAAAAAAAATGACGTTACGTTATAAGACGCTATTTTTTTCGTTTATCACACAGTCTTCATAGATCGATATCTAGGCTATATATGGACCGATTTAATCGGAAAAAAGACCCAATAGTGATTATGGGACATCTAGGAGTGCCAACAAAGAAGATGGTCAAAGGTAATGAATGTTTTATATTTTATTTGTGCGGTTTGTGTAGCGACGACTATGCTAATTATTTTGTTTACGTCCCCTGCGGGTCTTTTGGGGTGTTACATGCTATCAGATAATAGCTTCTCTTGCTTTCGCAGAAAAGCATTTTACAAATCTGACTTGTTGCCTGGATTCACAACGAGTGTAGCTTTAATTCAATACCCTGCATGTGTATTTTAATGAACGTTTGAGTTTTAACTAGTACTATTAGCATTTAGCGTAGCGCATTTGCATTTCCAGATGTCTAGATTTACATTTACATTTAAATGGGTGTCAGGTAGGAGCAAGAGGTTAAAGCATTTTTCTCTATTAACTCTCAATCAACAGATAACCCCTCGCTCCTTTGGGAAACCTGTAAAGCGTATGCCAGGGGTCTGATTATGTCATACACAGCTACTAAGAGACGGAAAAAGCGTGAAAAGCAAAAAATGTTAGAGGGTGAATTAGGAACTAAAGACAAGGACTACATTAAAACTCCCACTCCTGCCCTATTATAGGAAATATCAGTCATTAGATCAACGTTAGACTCTCTCCTCACACAGGACGCTGAAAAGAAAAATTAGATTTGTCAGGCAAAAGCTATATGAACATGGCGATAAACCAGGAAAGTACTTGGCATACCTAGATAAAAAGAGAGCTGACTCTCAGTCAATTGCTACTATTACTGATTCTGATGGTAATCATTTATATGAAAATAAATTTCTAAATGCCTCATTTAAGAAATTTTATACAAACCTTTATGCCTCAGAACTGCCAAATTAATGGAGAACTTATTTTGTAAGATTGAGCTCCCTACTATCTCCGAAGAACAGAGGTATCTCCTTAATGCCCCTATTACCGAGGAAGAGATAATATTCTCAATTAAGAATCTGCAAAATGGTATGGCCCCAGGACCAGACGGGTTTTGTCGTGAGTTCTATAAAGAGTTCCATGGCCTGATCCTTGAGCCATTGCGTGATATGTTTAACCACTCATTTTCAAATGACCAGCTCCCTCAAACGCTGAGAGAAGCCAACATTTCATTTATTCTCAAAAAGGGAAAATGTCCAGATTCTTGTTCCTCGTACAGACCAATTTCCCTTCTGAATGTGGATAGAAAATTGCTTTCTAAAATTCTAGCCACAAGATTAGAGGACTCACTGCCACTAATTGTGAAAGGAGACCAAACTGGCTTCATTAAGGGCCGTAAGTCATGCAACAATGTCAGGCGGCTTCTTAGTATAATTCAAGCCTACCAACAAAGTGCTATGGATGGTCTTGTGCTCTCCCTAGATGCTGAGAAAGCATTTGAACGTGTGGAGTGGTCTTACCAATTATTTGCTCTAAATAAATTTGGTGTAGGGGACAACTTTATAAAATGGTTGAAAGTTTTATATGATGATCCTCAGGCTGCTGTCCTTACTAATGGGCTAAGGTCAAATAGCTTCTCTATGCGCAGAGGTACCAGACAGGGCTGTCCTTTGTCCCCTCTCCTCTTTGCACTTGTTATGGAACCACTGGCCGAGGCCATCATGGTAACGCCTGCTATACAGGGGCTGCTCATTGGTGATGTTCACCATAAAATAAGCTTGTATGCTGATGATGTCCTGATATTCATCTCTAGTCCCGAGACTTCAATTACATCTCTTATTAATATTATTGAATTATTCAGCGAATTCTCAGGCTACAAGATTAACCTAACTAAGTCAGAGGCTATGCCACTTGGTAGCCTACACTCTGTACCTAATACTTCTCCCCCCTTCCCTTTTAAATGGTCTCCCTCAGGTTTCATGTATCTGGGTATATTTGTAACTCCTAAATTCCAGCAAATGTACAAAGCCAATTTTGTTCCCTTGTTTGATACAATAAGACAGGATCTGGAGCGCTGGAACTCTCTCCTGATTTCTTGGTTGGGTAGAATATCCCTCTTGAAAATGAACATTTTACCTAGACCAATCCAAATGATCCCAGTATTACTCTCCAATAACGTAATAAAGGATGTAAATGGATGGCTAAGCAAAGCCAAGACTTAAGATGGCAATATTGCAGCTGCCAAGTTCTATGGGCGGCTTGGACCTGCCCAATATCAGGTTATTTCAATGGTGTGCCCACCTTTGTTATATTTCTGACTGGATCACAACTGATGACTCCTCTATTTGGTTAGATATTGAGACTTCTCTTTCAAAATACCCCTTACAGGATCTTTTATTTTTCAGAAGTTTCAAGTCTGTAGAAGATCACTGCAATAATCCCGTTACACTTAACACGCTTAAAGTATGGAGGTCAGTTCAACGCTTCCTGGGAAGTTCCAAACTAACCTCTGCTCTTACTCCAATTCTTAACAACCCAGATTTCAGTCCAAGATTGCTGGATGCTGGCTTTAACTTTTGGCTTAATAAGGGCATACGCAGGCTAAATGACTTATTTGCTGATAAGATTTTATTGTCATTTGAGCAGATGGTTGAGAAATATCGACTCCCAAAGCAGGACTTTTTCCGCTTCCTACAAGTAAGACATTATATTCTGAAGAGCACCACCTTAATTGGTAACCCTGATGTGTCTGTCATTGAAATAATGCTTTTTTTCCCACAAAGAAAAATGTCTGTAAGTCTGTTTTATGATACTTTAAGGTCCTTTTCTGCTGTCAACACACAGAGGGTGAAACAACTGTGGGAGAAATAATTGTCTGTTACTATTGACGAAGAGATTTGGGAGGACATTTGGAGATATGCAAAAACAATATCTATATGTAATCGTACTAGAGCAATCAAATTAAGAATAATACACAGATTGCATATATCCCCAAATCGCAGACATGCTTTTAGCCCCACTTCCTCTTCCCCTCAGTGCCTTAAATGCAAAACTGATACAGGTACCCTAACACATTGTTTATGGTCATGTACCAAAATACAAAGATACTGGTCTGGTGTTCTGCAAGAAATTGAAAAGATCCTAGGGGTTGATCTAGAATTGGACCCAGTTTCTTTACTGTTAGGTCTCCCTAGTAGGCATGTTACTTCTGTGGGTAAAAGGAGGCTTTACAGCATCCTTACCTTCGCAGCGAGGAAAAACAATCATTTTACATTGGATTAGTGATAAAGTTCTATTAAAGATTGGCATAAGATACTATTTGAATGGATGCCTCTGGAATATCTGACATTGCATGTACATTGCATTCTAAAACAGACCAGTTCTACAAAGTATGGGAACCTTATCTAAATTACCTAGAACCTGAGGTATCAGCTATTATGCTGCAAGGATTCTCTTAGAACGTTATAATTACATTTTTGACTGTCTTTTTTGCCTTTTGTGAATGTGTTATTCAATGCGTTTCTATGGGCTACAGTAGTAAAGGCCAAATGTAATATTTTATCAAATACATTTTTTATACCTAGAGAGGTACCCCCCTCCTTCTTAGACTTTTAATAATTGTAAGGGCTGCATATTGAACATACATATTGCACCATACACTTTAAGGGCCGCAAAATGAACAGCGACGCTCCCCTGAGTTAAGAGTGTGGATTTGGAAATTAGAAGTCCTCCTGATTAGAATGGATCATTGGCGACCAGTCATTCAGGGAAGGTGGGGTGGGGGCTTGCCTCCTTTGCATGTTATTTTTGCATTAATAGGTGTCACATATCAGTTTGCAAACAATGTTAAAAAAATATATATATAATTGAATTAATAAAGCCGCATACAAACAGGCAGCTCCAAAATGCAGGTGTTTCATCCTAGCTCAGTGCTTTCTGTGGGGTGTGACAAGCCAGCAGAAAATAGGAGCATTGCATCATGATTGGCTCAGCATTGCATTGTGATTGGCTCAGTGTTCTGTCACTCATGGGGATACTACGTCACCTGCCTTTAGTAAGGGTACACATCAAGAATATGCGCCCTTCCAAGAAGGCTCAAGGTCATTGGCCACAGATAAAAGGATGTCAAATCACGTTATATCTACAGTAGCTTTGATTGGACTGATCATGTCAACATCTTATTTTCAAGATCTTTGCTAACAGTCATCATCAGAAATCAAGTAGATAATCTGCTGGAAAATCCTTTTTAATCCTTGTCATATGAAGAGAAATAAGGAAGATAAATTATAGATAAAATGTATCGGTGCTCATCGGCCATCGGCCATCGGCCATTGGACATAAACATTACACAACAAGTTGGAAATTGTAAATTCAACAATGGGTTGTTTGGAAGGAATCGGTGACAGTGGCTAACCACAAGCGTTGCAACTGGGAAGTCAGACTGGTCATCAGAATGGTCATCCAACTCGGAATTGTAAATCTTTTTACAACAAGGTGAGTCCAAAAATATGCTGCTGCATAAATGATGTTATATGCCAGAGAGATATGGTCAGTCATATTTTTGTAAATGTTTTTTTGTTTTTATTATTATTGTAAAAAAAAAAGTTTTTAAAAAGGCAGTATATGAGACTGATTGAATTGTTTCGCTGCCAGACAAGGCTCCGCTGATAGCCAGGTGTAGCAGCGGTAAAGATTCACTCCATTGTGCTGGCAAGAAAGCTCTGCTGTTGGGACAACTTTATGTAGGCCCTAACAGTTTGTGGGCACTGCTTGTCACCGTTATAGTGCAATTAATGTATTGTGTATTGTTGTGTGGGGTAGTGGCTTTGCTGGCATGTTGCTAAAATCGCCACAGGAATTGATCCCCCTTTTCCTGCGACACAACATAAAGAACATTGTGTACGTTGCAATATGTATGTCCAATATGAAAAGAAGTTTAGATATAAGCTGATTGGCAGCTCTTCAAGGGCAGCAAAATCAGCAGTGATGCTCCTCTGTGTGTAAGCACATAGGGGTGTAAACTATGGATTTGGGGTAAACTCTTTGGATTTGGGAAGTAGAAGTGATTCTGAGTAGAATGGACCCTGTTTTACTGCGACTCAACATACAGAAAATTGTGTTAGATGTAATATGTGTGTCTAATGTAAAAAAAAAAGATTGGATTGGATTTAAGCTTATAGGCCACTCTTTAAGAGCTGCAGAATGAGCAGCAATGCTCCTTGGGTTGTAAACTTGGTGGATTTAGAAACTAGAGCTGCTCCTGACTAGAATGGACCCAACTTTTACTGTGATACAATGTACAGGAAATTGAATATGGTGCAATATGTAAGTCCAATCAGTAGTTGACTTGGACTGAAATCGGTGCCATTACTCATTTTGGATGCCGGACCTGTGTATACTTAGGTGCAGGAGTTCCACAATACTTTTGAGCTTATATTTTACAAGAGAAACAGGATTTCAAGCAGTAAAACATTTGAGGTGCTGGTACTCAGCTTCGGTGAGCTCCTGCCCAAGTCAAGCATTGTGTCCAAAATGAAAAACATATTGAACATTGTGCAATATGAATGGGCTAATTAACAATGGGATTGAAAAGTGTTTTCTAATATTTGATATTATACTTATAATAATATTATTAATAGCAGCATTATTTGTTATTTTTATTACTGTTGTTACCATAATAACTACCTAGTAATCATTACTTTTAATGCTGCTAACAATAATGTCAATCCTATATTATCTGTCAATATTTTCATGTTGTTAAACAAAATTCTAAGTCTGCTAACATTTCCTCATAAAACTTTTAACTTTTCAACCATTTTTTTTTACATTATCAATGCGAGACCTTTATTTTGAATGGAAATCACTTCCTTATTTTTGCTAGGTCTTGCTTATTCTTGCTGGCGGAATGGAGGTGTCTTCTGTCACAGTTTCTTCTTCTTGTTCTGTAGATTTTAAATGGTGGTTGGCAACCAACTTTAAAGGTGCATTACCGTCAACTGGATTGTAGTGTGGAAAAGAGACAGGGAAGGTCTATTCTAAACCCTACCCATTAAACCCCCTAGAGTCGATGTCTGTGCCCCGTGGAAATCCAATTAGCACAATAAAAAAATCCCCATACAAATCCGTCTGTTTAAACTAGATATAACTTTTTGCATGGGCTGCGTCTCAATCCATGAAATCTGCCTATGTTGGAGTTCCGCTGCGGTGGCAGAGCTACAGCAGTGTTTGTCGGACCATGAGACATCCTGAAAATCGGTCTTCTAGCGAAAACGGCTGTAGCGTCTAAACGGTTTGGGCTACACACTATGAAAAGGAGAGACTCCTGGCGAGAACATTCATCTTATTCCCCTCTACTCCCACATGAGCTGATACCCAGAGGAACCTCGCAAATACCCCCATCTATCTCATCCTAAACAGGCACTGTAAAATCTCATAGAATACATTGTGTCTGCTCTGTGATACAAATTAATTTAAGCTCATCAGTGCTCATTACCTCCTCCATCCATTCTACAGCCAAGACTATGGCCAGCAACTCAACTCAATTTGTCACTGCCACCTTAAACTCAGGAACTCTAAAAAGCTGCACCTGTCCTCCCTATTTTATGGTCCTTAGATTCATCAGTGAATATATTCAAGAAAGCATGTGTTCTTACATGTTCACTTCAAATATTTACTGGATTCTATGGTGTTCTAACCAGACTAGTTTTTGTGTCACAAGCACACGATCGCCACCTACTGCATTTGAGTGGAAAATAATTTACGGTTGCCTTGTCTGAAATGACCTGTTTGTAGATCTGAAGAGACGGGATAGGTGTGAAATAAGGTAGAAGCTCCATATATCCAGGATTTTAGATCTTTGGATGCCTGGCTAGAACCATAATGCTTATGCAAAGGCATATGTTGTAGAGAAGCGACAAGTGATTGATATAAATCACATAAGAACAAAGACATAATTAAGTCAAGAGTCATAGTGGTACACAATACAATAACACATGGGAGGTTTTCAGTAAGCATTTATTAATATTTGGCAGAGAATGCCATGATCCAAAATTATCCAACAGTTTAATCACTTTAATGATTTCACAGATTCAATTGAAATAAAAATGTAATGTAATTGGTCAAGTACACATATTTTGCAATGTTATCACAGGTGCAGTGAAATGCTTGTGTTTCTAGCTCCAACAGTGCAGTAATTCAGCTGTATTCAGTAATTCAGATGTATCGCTGGTTTTATACTGCACACATTTTCATATGCCCAACATGAACAAAATTATTAGTAGAATTAGTTTAATTCTTAGAACTACACTATTAAAATGTGTTCACCTACGATTTGCATTTTGTCATCTCAAACTTAGACAGACAATTCACTGGTGAACATTAAAAAAGTTGTAGGTTATACCTCTGAAATGGCAGTTGTGTATGACTAACATAACACAGGATTCATATAACAGTTATTTCCTTTCTCTCTGAAAACACATTGTCAAACTTAAAAGGCAATCATGAGGAACAAATTCATTCTTACACTGCTCAGCATGGCATATCACAGACAGACAAATTATATGCAGTTGGGCCAGAATAAAGTATTGTAGTTTATTCTCTTTCTTTGAAATACCACTGCCTAAAGTAAATATCACCTTACAAAATGTATGCTCATGGTGCACAGAAGATTGATCGTTAAAACATTTAGAAATCTGTATGCCATTCAAAACATTTACTTATCGACCACTTAAATATGATGGGTAACCAGTTGGTATTTGCTACAGATAACTTTAAAGTCACTAAAGTGCAAAGAATTACAAGGTTAAAGAAAATGGATGGCAAGCCATAAGTCCTTAAATTGAGTTTGTTCCTAATTGACCATTCCCCTTTCAGTGGAGAAACCGTATTTTCTATGAATCAAAAGTACAATATATGAATCAATTAATTTACATAGTCAAGTTGTCTTATTCAATCAGTTTGATTAATTTGATGATTTGTTTATGTTATGTAAGTATTTTCAATACACAGTACACATTAAACAGCACTGACGCCGGACTCATTTGAGACAGGGGATGTTTTCAACTCTTTTCACTCTGTATTGTCTGCTCATAGACCAAGTCATCTGTTAACTATTTAAAACAATAGATTTGTAAGTGGCTTTTACAGATTAACTCGTCTAAATGACAACCTTTACCATGGTAAACTTTTTCCGACTCCGATACTTTCATAAAGTATTAGGACTACATTCACACATTACACACACAGAATCACACAAACTTCATAAAGAGGTACAAATTCCAAAACTATTTTGGTGGCACCAGCATAATATCTGAATGGAGCAATTTGACATTGTACAACTGTAACGATATAATGTAACCAAATATTTTTTGAGGCATTTGCCACACAATTCACAAAAACGTTCTTGTAAGTGTATAAAACCACTTATCAAATTTCATCCATTGTTTCACATAATAACATGGTTTAACAATAAATGAAACAAGAGGTTGTCAAACTGATAGAGGATTTGTGAACATTAAACCCCATCACGTTTCACATGCAATGTCTTTTTCTCTCTCTCCCACACACACAAAAAAATATGGAGATCAGTGAGTATTCTATGTCCCATATAGTAAGACTCAGTTCAAGAGTCATTCAGTGTCTTTCATTTTCTTCCCAAAGTCCATATAATTTGAAACTTACTAGGGTTTTCTGTTTTACTGTCTTTACAAAACGTTCTTCTTTTGCTGATTATCCTGTTCTGCAAACTTCCCCACTAGTCCACGCCTACTTACTGCACAGGCTTACAGCTGAACCTGAAACGCATTGATCTTGCTGGTGTTCTTCAGTGTCTGCCGCCTGTTGCAGAACCATACGCGGACAACCTCACGGTCGTAGTTGAGCTCCTTAGCGATTTCCGTAATCTCCTGGCCCGTGGGCAGGGCATTCTTCTCAAAGTAGGTGTTGAGCACTTCAATAGCCTGCGGGGTAAAGCTGGTGCGACGCTTTCGTTTCTTGGACGGCTCACCACCCACAAACTCCATTAGATTCTGCTGACCCTTCTGGTTCCACAACTCAGCTTCGGCCAGCCATCGCTCCAGCACAGGCTTCAGCTTCTGAGCACTCTTAGGTGTAATGTCCAGCTTCTCAAACCTGCAAGAGGCAACAGAGGAGCAACAACTTTTAAACTAATTACACAGTAGCCGCTGATCAACCAGATTGTACCCGACATCTACTCTTCAAAATAACACCTAACCCCATTTCATCTGGTCTCTAACTATTTTCAAGAATCTAATTTCTTCTTAACTTTTTGCTTAAGGAGAAACATAAGAAATACAGCAAGAACATTTGCAATAACCTTTTTGAGGAATAGCAACTTTGATTAACTTGCTTCTTAAGTGTATAGTTAAGGAAAACATTTCAGTTAAGAAGACATTTCTTCTTAAGGTTTTCCTACGAGTACAAAGACTTTCAAAATGTAGCCTTTGAACTACATTGTCCATAGCATACCAACATACACTATTTATCATATTTGATAGAATGGATTTCAGAAACCTATCTACTGTGCTGGGATGCCACCACCCAGTAGGTCAGAGGAGTTTACCTGCAGATAGCAGACTGACTGTAGGCCGGACCCTCTGTAGCCGTGAGGGCCTGTCCCACTTGTGTCTGCGTCAGCCCCAGGGATAGCCGGCGGATCTTGAAGTTCTTGGCAAACTCTCGAATCTCTTCCAGATTAATGCCCTCCTCATCTGTGCCCCCTTGCTGTGGCTCTTAAGATGGAAAGAGACAAACAAGAATAAATATCAAACTACTTGTAAAACAAGATCAATGTTTGGAGAGAACATGTGCTTTTTCTTGGCCAGGGCTCGCTTGAAAAAGATGTTCAATCTCAATATGAATTTCCTTTGTTAAATAAATGGAAAGTTAAGAAGTGAAACTACGCACTGCTGACGAGCTGGTTGACAGTAGGTGTGTCTCCACAGGTTATAGGGAATGAGGAGGAGATTGGAGTGACTGTCTTCATTGCAGACGGTTGTGGGGCGATGACCACAGGTGATTGCGTAACTGTTGTTACCTGAGCCTGAGGGGAAATGTCAAATCAAATCAAATCAAATCGGCAATGGGTTAATGGTTACATCCAACAAAGACCAACCATTTCCAGTTTAACCAAATGTTCACACAAAATATAACCACTCAAATAACCACTCAAAAGCACTCATAGGGACAAATGAATGGAGGGGGAAGGCCTACAGTACCTGAGTGCTGGGCTTGGAGAATGTCACAGGAGCACTAAGCTTAGGCATTACAGCTGCAGATGTGGGGACTGTAGCAGGTCCATTCCCTATGGTGGCAATGATCTGGCCCTGGGTGTTCAGAACCAGCTGTGGCTGGACTGTCTGCACCTGCAGGCCTTGCAGACCCTGGAGGCCCTGGAGATTCAGAGTCTGAGTAGCAGCCCCTCCAGTCAGTGATGCAGGGTTCAGCATCAGGGGGATGGTTCCAATCACCTGGAGGCCACATTGAAGAGAATTAGGTTATGTATTTGTCAGTAACACTGTACAACAAGTTATAGGACATAAGGGTTTAAAGAGGGTTTATACGTTCTTTATAAACTTAATTATCAGTTTATAGACCGTTTATAAAACTTTAAAAGACAGTTAAAACCTCTTGGTTAAAATAGTGTGATTCTTAATTTAGTGCTTGCTAAATTGTGAGCTTATTTAATTTTTGCATGTTTGCACACCTGTCCCTGTGCGTTGGTGATGATCTGACTGGTGATTCCGGACATGGCACTGGTGAAGATGGGAGTGGAAGTAAGGGCGCTGATGAACTGAGGCTGAGCCCCTAAAGACGCAGCACTGATCTGGGGAAAGAAACGGAGGCATCCAGATTATTCTACTGTCGATAATGTGATCATTTTGAATACAAAAGTGTATTAATGTGGATTAGGTTCTTTGCTCAAGTTATTCACAGACATGTCCAAACGTTTAAGTAAAAAACATGGCTTGCTGACTATCTTTTCCAAACACACACATCTAGGAAAGGATAAACAAATGCACACACATCACAATAACAATAGAGAAACACATTCTTACAATGGCAGGATTGATGGAGAGGCCTGCAGACTGGAGTGTTGCCACAGACACGCTGGGCTGAGAGACGGCTGGCATGGCCTGGCCTAGTTGGGCTGCAGTCACCTGTGAGTTCTGCTGAGCCTGCTGCATAGCTGCCTGGACCTGCTGTAGTGATGCTGTCTGAGGCTGGAAGACTGTCTGCTGAGCCTGCTGCATAGCTGCCTGGACCTGCTGTAGTGATGCTGTCTGAGGCTGGAAGACTGTCTGCTGGGGCTGGACAGAATTTAGCACAGTGGCTGCTGGGAAAGAAGAGAACAAAAATACAGGTAAAGCTCCATGTGGTAGCCAAATAAATAATTTCTGTTGATTCAATGTTGATTAATGCTTTGCATTCTGAGGTGTGTATCTCTGCCATGTCTTACTTTGCAGCCCCTGTAAGCCTTGCAATCCGTGTAAGCCTTGCAAGCCAGCAAAGGGTAGTTTGAGGAGGCTTCCGGCCTGGCTGGCACCTGAAATGCCAGGGAGTGTGGCTACGTTGCTGGTGGGGAAGGTGAGGACAGCTAGGCCACCTTGGCCCCCCATGGACCCTGCCATGCTGATGGGGATGAGCAGGGGCTGGGCCAGGGAGCCTGTCTGGGCCATCATCCCTGTCATCAGATTGGCCAGACCCTCCTGGGTCAGAACCTACAAGAGGAGGGAGGATCAAGAGGGGTGAGAGGTGGGAGAAGGGGGAGGAGGAGTGAGGTGGGAGCAGGATGGGTATGAGGTGGATGGAGGGGTATGAGGTGGTAGGAGGAGGATGAGGGGTAGAAGGAGGAGGTGGTATATGGTAGGAGGAAGAGGGTTATGAGGGAGGAAGAGGTGAGATTCAGACAGGTAAAGTGTGATGCATGGGAGAGGAAAAGGAGAAGAGGGTGGGGGAAAAAAATAAACAGGATGACCGATGACTACACTAAAAGTAGTTGAAAAGTTATTTTTGTTTAATTGTTCTCACCTGTTGACAGCCCTGCAAGCCCTGTAAGCTCTGCACAGTGATGGGCATGGTGGTCTGTGACTGTGACAGGGAGACGCTGATGGGAACTGCAGTCTGTGCTAGAGTCTGGACACCAGAGTCTGCAGACTCCACAGACACCACCTGGTCCTCCAGTACTGACAGCACAGAGAGAGAACACACTGCTATTCTACCATCAGCACACACCACACCTCAATCTTAAATTCTGTTTTTAAAACTGAAATATTTTTACACTGAAACGGTAAACAAAATGTAGTATAATCTGTATTGCATGGAATCTAACCTACCATATCGGTATCCTACAAAGGGCTCACCTACTCCCCCAGCGTTGTGGGGTGGTCTCTGGCTATCCTGCATGCCTGCCTCAGGTTCCTCCGTGGCCTGATTACCCCCATCTTCACCCCCCGAATCAGTCCTCCCATCAGGCACTGAGGATGGAAGAGAGGCTTGATCTACCTCCACTTCCAGGACTCGGATCGTCTCATGACCAGACATCACTATCACCTGCACAGTATTGGAGAACACAACACAAGACCAGGGTCCGTATTCATAAAGTGTCTCAGATCATAACAGATAAGATGGACAGAAGGGACTTGATCCTAGATCTGCACTCCTGAGACTCTTTATGTATAGAAGTCACACAACTATACATAATAAATGACTCATCATCATCTATTCTCAGCAGCGTGGATGTTTTTGTTCCGAGTCATGAAGAGGAGGAGGGCCGAGAGGTAATCATGTAGTAATAATACAATGATATGGTATAAATATCTAACTAGGCTCAGTATCGTTCCACTGATGTATTGAGTTAAATTTAGTACCGTTCAGTCTCAACCTATTGAGACAACTCAGGTAGAGGACCATGTGTATTGGTTACACGTGAATCAGAACATGAGTTTACACATGAGCAAACCATGGGAGTATGACCTGTCATAGTCCTTGTCAACAGTGGCAGACAGCTAGTCCCTATCTGTACCATATCCTAATTATCCAATTTGTATAACATTAGTAAATATAACAAAGCAAACACATGATGTATGAGTGGATCCAGCCATGAAAGATGTGAAGGAGAGGCAGGGAGAAAACCTGAGCTGGAGAGAAAGGTGCAGACAGAGAGAGTGCCATGCAGGAAAGAAGGGCTGCATACCTGGTTGTCTTTGGCAGGGTATTTCAAAGTGCAGGAACCTAATGGCTGAAAAAATACTTCTGCAGTCAGACAGTGAATGGCTAAGGAGAACAGAGAGGCCAAGCACACACGTTAGGGCACAATGCACACAAACGGGAGAAGAAAAAAAACATGACTACAACAAAACAACAAAGATCAGCCAACAAGCAGCTCAAACAATGCTTTCTGAGAGCCCCGCTCGTAATTCAAAAAAGACATTGCTTTAGTTAGCTGATTATGAGTGCAAAGGACACAGATGGAGTAGACATACACAATTAATCAATAAGCATGACAAAGTATAGCAAAAACCTTAGGAGTGTTACCGAATCAGTATTAATTGATGACATTTGGTTAGCTACTATATCAACCTCAAGATTATTGTGTGGGGTTAATCATTCCAAATACATGGCGACATGGATGTGGCAATAGCTTATGACACTGGACTATGAAGCAGAGGCAACACAGAGAGTTAGGACATTTGGGCAGGGGTGTATAACTGATGTGAAATCATCTAGTGTTTACAAAGCAGTTAGTGGTACCTGTTCATTGACAGTGAGGGGCGCATCAGTAGCAGGGAGATCCTGAGGATCCATGGTTCAGTGCTCTCACCACCAAGCAGTCATTGTCTTGACATTCTGAATAAGGAAAGATAATACTGTAACATCAAAACTACCAGGTATTAGGCTTGCCTATATGAATTGTTTTATCCCCATCTATGTGGTGTGCTGATACTTGTTCTATTAAATCTATGAAGTAGGCCTAATGGTTGGAGACATTTGTGCTACTCCAGATGAAACTATTATTATTATTATTATTATAGCTATGTAAAGAATGACTGTTCAATAGCAAACCGTCAAGCACTCCCACATTAGTGTCTTATGGGCCTATCTAATACTGTGACAATTTGGTTTCTAACTGGAGTTAAGGGGTATAAAAACAACAAATCATATAATGCCACATAAGTGACAGCAATATAAATAGAAGTCACACCTAGGATATTTAGTCCAGTGTACTTGTATACTGGGGGCTACTGGGGTGCACACACAGTGATAATAATAGACTGTATTACTTTATTTATGTCTTCATGAAAAATTAAACATATAATGCACCAAGAATTGGCAGCTTCTTGATCATAAGCGGCCTAGAAAATACAGGCCCGCCTACGTCCCCAACAAATCTAATCTTCTAGAATGATTATAGCTGACAAATGACTATTCGAAATGTTTAAATTTTGACGTTATATCAAAAAGATCAGTCGCGCGAAGCACACCACAACACAGAAATTATAGATCTGTCAAAATTTAGGCAGGTGTTGATCCCCGTACTCTGGCCACTCCTAATCTCGCCCCAATAAATCTCGCAGTGTAACCTATTTGAGGACACGATGTTACCCATAAAATATGCGCGACAAAAAAAAGACCCGCAATTTCATGCTTGGGGACTGCATTTGATGTATTTCCCTCTATTTATCATAAATATATAAATTATGCTAATTAAGAGCATTGCATATTAACGAAAAAAACTCATTTCCTCTCGCCATTTCGTCGCGCTATATAGCCAATGGTAATCTTACGCATGCTATTTTAGCAAACAACTTACCGTAAAAAATGTCTTATTTCTGTGGTTCTCCCCTTTTAAAAAGCTTTTCCACAGTTTGTTTTAGTCACACATAATTAAAAATGCATCTCACAGCACCAGTCAGGCGCTAAGGCTGCACACAAAAGATATATTTGCATTGATAAGGAGGGTTGGCAACGTGAGGATCCTTTCTTTCTCAATATTTAATGACGGTCCTTTGGTACTGCAATTCAGATTACCCACATATTCCTCCATATGCCTCCTAAAAGCGACTTCTGCTGTAAAATCCACCAAAATGACTAAAAATGTGGCCTTTAGCACTACGTCATGAACATAATTTATGCAAGGAAAATCTTGCATTGAAAAATGTCGGCCTCAACTCTAGAGGAGCCATGGCTGCCTTAAAGCGACAGTGCATCTTTAAAATTATATGCAGTATATGATCGAGGTGAAATCTATTTAAATGAATGGTGTCCGAATGCACTGCTGTATTAAAGCAATTCAGAACTGACTTGTTGACATGTTCTGTTGCAGATTCAAAGCCAGCTAACTCGTTGCAGAATGTATCCATAATCATGAATTAATAAGCATATTTACTTGACAACAATGCACCTAGTCACCCATCAATCACGTCAAGTCTCCTGAGTGGAACAGCAGTCTAGAGGCGTCACTACAGATCCGGGCTCAATCCCGGGCTGTGTAGAAGCCGGTCGCGACCGTGAGACCCATGAGGCGGCGCACAATTGGCCCAGCTTCGTCCGGGTTAGTGGAGGGTTTCGCAGGCTCTAGCGACTCCTTGTGGCGGCCAGGCTCATGCACGCTGACTTTGGTCACCAGCTGTACGGTGCTTTCTCCAACACCTTGATGAGGCTGGCTTCCGGGTTAAGAGAGCAGTGTGTCAAGAAGCAGGGCGGCTTGACGGGGTCGTGCTTCGGAGGCTGCATGCCTCTCTACCTTTGCCTCTCCAGAGTCCGTGTGGGAGTTGCAGAGATGGGACAAGACTGTGACTACCAATTGGATATAACAAAATTGGGGAGAAAAGGGGGTAAAAAAAATAAACAAAAAATTAATTATGTCAAATACCTGAACCCCAACAATTCAAAGAAAAATAAATAGTTAACAATGCATACAGATGCCTTTTATATATAACATATAAACATCTGACTTTGAAGTAAAGATTTAATTATTTGTTCATCGATGCCACAAATCTGGGATATCGAAGAGCAGCATGTGAACTATTATCACTATAGAGCACACAGATTCTTCTGCTTTTCCATTTTAGGAATTAGACCAGCAAAAATAACACATGTAAAACAGCAGATTTTTGGTGGGCGAGTTACAAACGGAGAAACACCTGGATGTATGAGGTACTGTAGGTTTAACATTTGTAAAAAAACATGTTCAAATTGGGAAAAGTCCGAATTAAGTTGACTGTGCCTTTAAACAGCTTGGAAAATTCCAGGAAATGATGTCATGGCTTTAGAAGCTTCTGATAGGCTAATTGACATCATTTGAGTCAATTGGAGGTGTACCTGTGGATGTATTTCAAGGCCTACCTTCAAACTCAGTGTCTATTTGCTTGACATCATGAGAAAATCAAAAGAAATCAGCCAAGACCCCAGAAAAATGTCCAAATGCCTAAAGGTACCACGTTCATCTGTACAAACAATAGTATGCAAGTATAAACACCATGAGACCACACAGCTGTTACACCGCTCAGGAAGTTGACGTGTTCTGTCTCCCAGAGATGAATGTACTTTGGTGTGAAAAGTGTAAATCAATCCCAGAACAACAGCAAAGGACTTTGTAAAGATGCCGGAGGAAACAGGTACAAAAGTATCTATATCCACAGTCAAACAAGTCCTATATCGACATAACCTGAAAGGCTGCTCAACAAGGAAGAAGCCACTGCTCCAAAACCGCCATAGAAAAAGTCATACTACTGTTTACAACTGCACATGGGGATAAAGATCGTACTTTTTGGAGAAATGTCCTCTGATCTGATGAAACAAAAATAGAACTGTTTGGCCATAATGACCATCGTTATGTTTGGAGGAAAAAGGGGGAGACTTGCAAACTGAAGAACACCATCCCAACCATGAAACACGGGGGTGGCAGCATCATGTTGCAGAACTGAAAAAGTGTGTGCGAGCAAGGAGGCCGACAAACCTGACTCAGTTACACCAGCTCTGTCAGGAGGAATGGGCCAAAATTCACCCAACTTATTGTGTGAAGCTTGTGGAAGGAGGTCTGAATACTTTCCGAATGCACTGTATTTTAAGGTGTCTAGGTGTAGCAGGTAAGGCGGAGGCGCTGGACACAGAGATGAGTAATTCACGTAACTTTACTCAAAACAACAAATATTCCAAGAAGGAAAATAATCAAGCTCACAAATACAGACCAATTTACAATGAACAAATATGCACAAAACCATGGGGGAACCAGAGGGTTATATAAGGAACATATTATTATGGGAATAGAAACCAGGTGTGTACAATGAAGAAAAATCAAATGGAAAATGAAAAGTGGATCGGTGGCGGCTAGAAAACCGGTGACATCGACCGCCGAACGAACAAGGAGAGGGACCGAGTGGATCGCCCAGCGTGAGAGGGATCCGAGTGGATCGCCCAGCGTGTAAATAAGCTAGAAAGATGTGTCGGCATCGAGTAATTGTCTCTGGCCCCCTCCCAGTTAGGGGGAGTGATGAGCTCTACAGCAGAGTCTCACAACTCAATCGCTGGTTGAGAACTATTTTCTGCCCCTCCCAAAAGATAGAATTTGTAGATAATTGGCCCTCTATCTGGGACTCACCCACAAACAGGACCAAGCCTGGCCTGCTGAGGAGTGATGGACTCCATCCTAGCTGGAGGGGTGCTCTCATCTTTTTCTACCAACATAGACAGGGCTCTAACTCCTCTAGCTCCACAATGAGATAGGGTGCAGGCCAGGCAGCAGGCTGTTAGCCAGCCTGCCATCTTAGTGGAGTCTGCCATTAGCACAGTCAGTGTAGTCAGCTCAGCTATCCCCATTGAGACCGTGTCTGCGCTTCAACCTAGGTTGGGAAAAACTAAACATGGCAGTGTTCGCCTTAGCAATCACACTGGGTTAAAGACCTCCTCCATTCCTGTCATTATTGAAAGAGATCGTGATACCTCACATCTCAAAATAGGGCTACTTAATGTTAGATCCCTCACTTCAATGGCAGTTATAGTCAATGAACTAATCACTGATCATAATCTTGATGTGATTGGCCTGACTGAAACATGGCTTAAGCCTGATGAATTTACTGTGTTAAATGAGGCCTCACCTCCTGGTTACACTAGTGACCATATCCCCTGTGCATCCCGCAAAGGCGGAGGTGTCGCTAATATTTACGATAAATTATGTTTTCGTCTTTTGAGCTTCTAGTCATGAAATCTATGCAGCCTACTTAATCACTTTTTATAGATACTGTTTACAGGCCTCTTGGGCCATATACAGCGTTCCTCACTGAGTTCCCTGAATTGCTATTGGACCTTGTAGTCACAGCAGAAAATATTCTCGTTTTTGGTGATTTTAATATTCACATGGAAAAGTCCACAGACCCACTCAAAAAGGCTAACGGAGCCATCATCGACTCAGTGGGTTTTGTCCAACATGTCTCTGGACCTACTCACTGTCAGTCATACTCTGGACCTAGTTTTGACCAATGGAATAAATGTTGTGGATCTTAATGTTTTTCCTCATAATCCTGGACTATCGGACCACCATTTTATTACGTTTGCAATCGCAACAAATAATCTGCTCAGACCCCAACCAAGCTGCATCAGAAGTCGTGGTATAAATTCTCAGACAACACAAAGATTCCTTGTTGCCCTTGCAGACTCCCTCTGCCTACGCAAGGACGTCAGAGGACAAAAATCAGTTAACCACCTAACTGAGGAAATCAATTATCTTGCGCAATACTCTAGATGCAATTGCACCCCTAAAAACAAAAACATTTGTCATAAGAAACAAGCTCCCTGGTATGCAGAAAATACCCGAGCTCTGAAGCAAGCTTCCAGAAAATTGGAACGGAAATGGAGCCACACCAAACTGGAAGTCTTCCGACTAGCATGGAAAGACAGTACCGTGCAGTATAAGAACAATTCTAAATTTCTTTTTGATACTGTTGAAAAGCTAACTAAAAAGCAGCATTTCCCAAGTGAGGATGGCTTTCACTTCAGCAGTAATAAATTAATGAACTTCTTTGAGGAAAAGATCATGATCATTAGAATGTAACGGTTTTCTAGGTGTGGTGAAGGAGAGTCGGACCAAACTGCAGCGTGTAGATTGCGATCCATGTTTAATGAACAAAAACGTAACACGAATCTAAAACACAAACACTACAAAACAAAGAACGTAACGAAAACCGAAACAGCCTATACTAGTGAAAACTAACACAGACAGGAACAAGGACACTAAGGACAATCACCCACGACAAACTCAAAAAAATATGGCTGCCTAAATATGGTTCCCAATCAGAGACAACGATAAACACCTGCCTCTGATTGAGAACCACTCCAGACAGCCATAGACTTTGCTAGATCACCCCACTAGCTACAATCCCAATACATACACACCAAAACCCCAAGACAAAACACACCACAATACAAAAACCCCATGCCACACCCTGGCCTGACCCAATACATGAAGATAAACACAAAATACTTCGACCAGGGTGTGACATAGAAAGCAAATTACAGACTCCTCTTTAAATCTGCATATTCCTCCAAAGCTCAGTTGTCCTGAGTCTGCACAACTCTGCCAGGACCTAGGATCAAGAGAGACACTCAAGTGTTTTAGTACTATATCTCTTGACACAATGATGAAAATAATCATGGCCTCTAAACCTTCAAGCTGCATACTGGACCCTATTCCAACTAAACTACTGTTGAACATAATAAACGGCTCTCTATCCACCGGATGTGTACCAAACTCACTAAAAGTGGCAGTAATAAAGCCTCTCTTGAAAAAGCCAAACCTTGACCCAGAAAATATAAAAAACGATCGGCCTATATCAAATCTTCCATTCCTCTAAGAAATTTTTGAAAAAGTTGTTGCACCGCAACTCACTGCCTGCCTGAAGACAAACAATGTATACGAAATGCTTCAGACTGGTTTTAGACACCATCATAGCACTGAGACTGCACTTGTGAAGGTGGTAAATTACCTTTTAATGGCGTCAGACTGAGGCTCTGCATCTGTCCTCGTGCTCCTAGACCTTAGTGCTGCTTTTGATACCATCGATCACCACATTCTTTTGGAGAGATTGGAAACCCAAATTGATCTACACGGACAAGCTCTGGCCTGTGAATGGTTTGTGAATGGTTTGTCCTCTGACATTGCAGTGTTCCTCAAGGTTCTGTTTTAGGACCCGTATTGTTTTCACTATATATTTTACCTCTTGGGGATGTCATTCGAAAACATAATGTTTTCACTGCTATGCGGATGACACACAGCTGTACATTTCAATGAAACATGGTGAAGCCCTAAAATTGCCCGCACAAGAAGCCTGTGTTTCAGACATAAGGAAGTGGATGGCTGAAAATGTTCTACTTTTAAACTCGAACAAAACAGAGATGCTTGTTCAAGGTCCCAAGAAACAAAGAGATCTTCTGTTGAATCTGACAATTAATCTTGATGGTTGTACAGTCGTCTCAAATAAAACTGTGAAGGACCTCAGCATTACTCTGGACCCTGATCTCTCTTTTGACAAACATATCAAGACTGTTTCAAGGACAGCTTTTTTCCATCTACGTAACATTGCAAAAATCAGAAACTTTCTGTCCAAATATGATACAGAAAAATGAATCCATGCTTTTGTTACTTCAAGGTTAGACTACTGCAATGCTCTACTTTCCGGCTACCCGGATAAAGCACTAAATAAACTTCAGTTAGTGCTAAATACGGCTGCAAGAATCCTGACTAGAACCAAAAATTTGATCATATTACCCCAGTGCTAGCCTTCCTACATTGGCTTCCTGTTAAAGCATGGGCTGATTTCAAGGTTTTACTGCTAACCTACAAAGCATTACATGGACTTGCTCCTACCCATCTTTCCGATTTGGTCCTGCCGTACATACCTACATGTATGCTACGGTCACAAGACGCAGGCCTCCTAATTGTCCCTAGAATTTCTAAGCAAACAGCTGGAGGCAGGGCTTTCTCCTACAGAGCTCAATTTTTATGGAATGGTCTGCCTACCCATGTGAGAGATGCGAACTCAGTCTCAACCTTTAAGTCTTTACTGAAGACTCATCTCTTTAGTGGGTCATATGATTGAGTGTAGTCTGCCCCAGGAGTGTGAAGGTGAACGGAAAAGCTCTGGAGCAATGAACCGCCCTTGCTGTCTCTGCCTGGCCGGTTCCCCTCTCTCCCCTGGGATTCTCTGCCTCTAACCCTATTACAGGGGTTGAGTCACTGGTGCTCTTTCATGCCGTCCCTAGGAGGGGTGTGTCACTTGAGTGGGTTGAGTCACTGACGTGATCTTTCTGTCTGGGTTTGCGCCCACCCTTGGGTTGTGCCGTGGCGGAGATCTTTGTGGGCTATACTCAGCCTTGTCTCAGGATGGTAAGTTGGTGGTTGAAGATATCCCTCTAGTGGTGTGGGGGCTGTGCTATGGCAAAGTGGGTGGGGTTATATCCTTCCTGTTTGGCCCTATCCATGGTATCATCGGATGGGGCCACAGTGTCTCCTGAACCTTCCTGTCTCAGCCTCCAGTATTTATGCTACAGTAGTTTATGTGTTGGGGGGATAGGGTCAGTTTGTTATATCTGAAGTACTTCTCCTGTCTTATCCAGTGTGAATTTTGCTGCTCCAGTTTCAACTGTTTTGCCTGCGGCTATGGAACCCTGACCTGTTCACCGGACGTGCTACCTGTCCCAGACCTGCTGTTTTCAACTCCCTAGAGACAGCAGGAGCGGTAGAGATACTCTTAATGATTGGATATGAAAAGCCAACTGACAGTTAGTCCTGAGGTGCTGACTTGCTGCACCCTCGACAACTACTGTGATTATTATTATTTGACCATTTATGAACATTTGAACATCTTGGCCATGTTCTGTTATAATCTCCACCCAGCACAGCCAGAAGAGGACTGGCCACTCCTCGTAGCCTGGTGCTTCTACACCTGCATTGCTTGCTGTTTGGGGTTTTAGGCTGAGTTATCAGCTGATGTAAGAAGGGCTATATAAATAAATTTGATTTGAGACGGTGAAACTCCCGCAGCAATGAAGGTTCCAGGATGTCCTCCACCGGCACCCAGCATCTCTCCTCCGGACCGTACCCCTCCCACTCCACGAGGTACTGAAGGCCTCTCGCCCGACAACTTGAGTCCATGATGGCTCAAACAGCATACGCCGGGGCCCCCTCGATGTCCAGAAGGGGCGGACCTCAGATTCTGGAGTGGACCAGACACCACCGGCCTGAGGAGAGACACATGGAATGAAGGGTTAATACGGTAATCAGGGGGAGCTGTAACCTGTAACAAACCTTGTTCAGTCTCCTCATGACTTTAAATGGCTCCACAACCCGCGGACCCAGCTTCCAGCAGGGCAGGTGGAGAGTCGAGAACCAGACCCGGCCTCACTGCGGTGGCGGTCAGCGCTCGCCTTCTGCCGCCTTATGGCCCTTTGCAGGTGCACATGGGCGGTGTCCCAGATCTCCTCCGAGCGCCTAAACCATTCATCCACCGCAGGTGCCTCAATCTGGCTCTGATGCCACGGTGCCAGAACCGGCTGATAACCTAGTATGCACTGGAAGGGAGATAGGTTACTGGAGGAGTGGCGGAGTGAGTTTTGGGCCATCTCTGCCCAGGGGATGAAAGCCGGCCACTCCCTCTGCTGGTCCTGGCAATAGGACTGCAGAAACCTATCCACATCCTGGTTAACTCTTTCCACCTGCGCATTACTCTCGTTCCATGAACGCCCTCCAGACCCTGGACGTGAACTGGGGACCCCGATCAGAAACTATGTCCTCAGGCACCCCGTAGTGCCGGAAGACGTGGGTGAACAGGGCCTCCACAGTCTGTAGGACCGTAGGGAGACCGGGCAAAGGAAGGAGACGGCAGGACTTAGAAAACCGATCCACAACGACCAGGATCGTGGTGTTTCCCTATGCCGGAGGAAGATCCATCAAGAAATCCACCGACAGGTGTGACCACGACCGTTGTGGAACGGGTAGGGGTTGTAATTTCCCTCTGGGCAGGTGTCTAGCTGCCTTGCACTGGGCGTACACCGAGCAGGAGGAAACATAAACCCTCACGTCCTTAGCCTAGGTGGACCACCAGTACTTCACACTAAGACAGATCACTGTCCGACTGATACCAGGATGACCAAAGGAGGGTGACGTGTGGGCCCAATAGATCAAACAGTCGCAGACAGCAGACAGGACGTACAGACGCCCAGCTGGACACTGGGTGGGAGTGGGCTCTGTACGTAACGCCCGCTCGATGTCCAGCTCCCACACCACCGGTGCCACCAGGAAAGAAGCCGGAAGTATGGGAGTGGGATCCATGGGCCGCTCCTCTGTGTCATACATCCCGGACAGTGTGTCTGCCTTAGCGTTTTGGGCACCTGGTCTGTAGGATAGGGTGAAAACAAAACTGTGAAAAATATAGCCCATCTTGCTTGGCAAGGGTTCAGTCTCCTCACCGCCTGGATGTACTCCAGATTGCAGTGGTCACTCCAGATGGGAAAAGGGTGTTTAGCCTCCTCAAGCCAATGCCTCCACGCCTTCAGAGCCTTTACGACAGCCAACAGCTCCCGGTCCCCAACATCATAGTTTCGCTCCGCCTAGCTGAGCTTCTTCGAAAAGAAGGCACAGGGGCGGAGCTTTGGTGGCGTACCCGAGCGCTGAGACAGCACAGATCATATCTCATCTTTGGACGGGTCCACCTCCACTACGAATGCCAAGGAGGGATCCGGATGAGCCAGAACGGGAACCAAGGTAAACAGAGCCGTCAGGTGACCAAAAGCCCTGTCCGCCTCAGCTGACCACTGCAGTCACACCGGTCCCCCCTTCAGCAGTGAGGTAATGGGAGCCGCTACCTGACCAAAGCCCTGGTATACCATCGGTAGTAGTTGATAAACCCTAAGAACCGCTGCACCTCCTTTACCGTGGTTGGAGTCAGCCAATTACGCATGGCTGAAATGCAGCGGAGTATAAAAGAATGTCGTCCATATACACCACTACACCCTGCCCGTGCAGGTCCCGGAAAATCTTGTCAAATGCCTGGAAGACTAATGGAGCATTCATCAATCCGTACGGCATGACGAGGTACTCATTGTGCCCAGAGGTGGTACTAAATGCAGTCTTCCACTCGTCCCTCTCCCGGATACGCACCAGATTGTAAGCGCTCCTGAGATCCAATTTTGTGAAGCGAGCCCCGTGCATTGACTCGATCACACTGGCTATGAGAGGCAGCGGGTAGCTGTACCTCACAGTAATCTGATTGATACCTCGATAGTCAATAAACGGGCGCAGACCTCCATCCTTCTTCTTCACAAAAAAGAAACACGAAGAGGCAGGTGAAGTGGAAGGCTGAATGTATCCCTGCCCCAGAGATTCGGAGACATATGTTCCCATCGCCGTCGTCATCTCCTGTGACAGAGGTTACACGTGACTCCTGGGAAGTGCTGCGTATACCAGGAGATTTATCGGACAACCCCCCCGTCGATGGGGTGGTAGTTGAGTCGCCTTCTTCTTACAGAAGGCAAGAACCAAATCGGCATATTCTGAGGGGATGTGCACGGTGGAGACCTGGTCTGGACTCTCCACCGTAGTCGCATCGATTGAAACACCTACACACCTCCCCGAGCACTTTCGTTACCATCCCTTGAGAGCCCTCTGTCGCCCTCTCCCCATACGTTGTTGGCCCACTCCAGAGCCTTCCCAGATAGACAGTAAATCAAATCAAATCAAAATGTATTTGTCACATACACATGGTTAGCAGATGTTAATGCGAGTGTAGCGAAATGCTTGTGCTTCTAGTGCCGACAATGCAGTAATAACCAACAAGTAATCTAACTAACAATTCCAAAACTACTGTCTTATACACAGTGTAAGGGGATAAAGAATATGTACATAAAGATATATGAATGAGTGATGGTACAGAGCAGCATAGGCAAGATACAGTAGATGGTATCGAGTACAGTATATACATATGAGATGAGTATGTAAACAAAGTGGCATAGTTAAAGTGGCTAGTGATACATGTATTACATAAGGATGCAGTAGATGATATAAAGTACAGTATATACGTATGCATATGAGATGAATAATGTAGGGTATGTAAACATTATATTAGGTAGCATTGTTTAAAGTGGCTAGTGATATATTTCACATAATTTCCCATCAATTCCCATTATTAAAGTGGCTGGAGTTGAGTCAGTGTCCGTGTGTTGGCAGCAGCCACTCAATGTTAGTGGTGGCTGTTTAACAGTCTGATGGCCTTGAGATAGAAGCTGTTTTTCAGTCTCTCGGTCCCAGCTTTGATGCACCTGTACTGACCTCCCCTTCTTGATGATAGCGGGGTGAACAGGCAGTGGCTCGGGTGGTTGTTGTCCTTGATGATCTTTATGGCCTTCCTGTAACATCGGGTGGTGTAGGTGTCCTGGAGGGCAGGTAGTTTGCCCCCGGTGATGCGTTGTGCAGACCTCACTACCCTCTGGAGAGCTTTACGGTTGTGGGCGGAGCAGTTGCCGTACCAGGCGGCGATACAGCCCGACAGGATGCTCTCGATTGTGCATCTGTAGAAGTTTGTGAGTGCTTTTGGTGATAAGCCGAATTTTTCAGCCTCCTGAGGTTGAAGAGGCGCTGCTGCGCCTTCTTCACAACGCTGTCTGTGTGAGTGGACCAATTCAGTTTGTCTGTGATGTGTACACCGAGGAACTTAAAACTTACTACCCTCTCCACTACTGTTCCATCGATGTGGATAGGGGGGTGTTCCCTCTGCTGTTTCCTGAAGTCCACAATCATCTCCTTAGTTTTGTTGACGTTGAGTGTGAGGTTATTTTCCTGACACCACACTCCGAGGGCCCTCACCTCCTCCCTGTAGGCCGTCTCGTCGTTGTTGGTAATCAAGCCTACCACTGTTGTGTCGTCCGCAAACTTGATGATTGAGTTGGAGGCGTGCGTGGCCACACAGGAGAGGGCTCAGAACGCACCCTTGTGGGGCCCCAGTGTTGAGGATCAGCGGGGTGGAGATGTTGTTGCCTACCCTCACCACCTGGGGGCGGCCCGTCAGGAAGTCCAGTACCCAGTTGCACAGGGCGGGGTCGAGACCCAGGGTCTCGAGCTTGATGACGAGCTTGGAGGGTACTATGGTGTTGAATGCCGAGCTGTAGTCGATGAACAGCATTCTCACATAGGTATTCCTCTTGTCCAGATGGGTTAGGGCAGTGTGAAGTGTGGTTGAGATTGCATCATCTGTGGACCTATTTGGGCGGTAAGCAAATTGGAGTGGGTCTAGGGTGTCAGGTAGGGTGGAGGTGCAGGGCGGTAGTCGTTAAGCTCAGTTACCTTAGGACACTCTCTCGCATCCCGAAGGAGCCGGGTGGACGGTCGCCAGGTACAGCTCCAGCTGGAGTAGGAACCCCTGGCACCCGTCCCATCATATTCCCTTGGGAGCGCAAGCCAAATCCCACTGGGACCAGGTAAAGGAGGGGTGGACAGGTTGTTGTGATGATGATGGGGCGCTGAACAACCTCCTCTCTCCCATCGCTCCGTTGTTTGCAGCACGCGATCCATGGCTGTACAGAGACTATGCAACATGGTTGCGTGCTGCTAGACGCGCTCCTCTTCTTCAAAGGAGGGCTTTGTGCACCTGCTGACTCCATTTTCAGGTGCGTGTTTCTGTAAGGTGCCTAGGTGTAGCAGGTAAGGCGGAGTCAGACGCAGGACACAGAGATGAGTAATTCACGTAACTTTACTCAAAACAACAAATATTCCAAGAAGGAATATAATCAAGCTCACAAATACAGACCAACTTACAACGAACAAACACGCACAAAACCATGGGGGAACCAGAGGGTTAAATAAGAAACATATAATTATGGGAATGGAAACCAGGTGTGTCCAATGAAGCCAAAACAAATGGAAAATGAAAAGTGGATCGGTGGCGGGTAGAAAACCGGTGACGTCAACCAACGAACGCCGCTCGAACAAGGAGAGGGTCCAACTTCGTCGTGACACTGTATAAACAGATCCTACAGATACTGTATAAAAAGCTTTCTCAAAATATACTATAAAGATTATACCTGGCTTCCCTGCATTCTCATAAAATAGTTTTCCAATATTTCAAGTAGTTTTCTAATGTCTCCAATATATCTTCCTTTTAAGAATCCCGTCTGATCATGACGAATAATGTCCGGTAAGATGTTTTTCATTCTATGAGCAATAGATTTTGCCAATATTTATTTGCATCACAACATTGAAAGGTGAGGAGCCTCCACATTTTTAAAAAGAGACTGGGTCTTTGAATTGCTCCCCTGTCTCCTGCTTAAGTAGGAGATGAATCAGCCCCTCCTTTTGGATGTCTGACATTTTGCCATTTATGAGTAATTAAAACATGATAGTAATGGATATTTCAGTAGTTCATACAAAGTTTGATATATCTCTATTGGAATGCTGTCGAGACCAGGGGTTTCCCCATCTAAAATGAATCAATTGCTAACAGCGTAGCCTAGTGGTTAGAGCGTTGGACTAGTAACCGGAAGGTTGCGAGTTCAAACCCCCGAGCTGACAAGGTACAAATCTGTCGTTCTGCCCCTGAACAGGCAGTTAACCCACTGTTCCCAGGCCGTCATTGAAAATAAGAATGTGTTCTTAATTGACTTGCCTGGTTAAATAAAGGTAAAATAAAATAAAAATGTGCAATTAATTAGGCATGCAGAAGATTTATTGTTGTTGTGGGGAGAAGGATGTCACAAAACCCATCGTCAAGTGAGGTTGTATGAACTTGACAAGAGAACAAAATCTCTGTTGGAGAGGTAAGGATTTTTCCATCGTTGGTTAATATTTTTTGTAGGTTCTTTTTGTCCGCGTTTCTATATTGAAGGTTTAGGTTAAAACTTGGTGAATTTTCGCCATTCCCCATCCAATTTAGTCTGCTTTTTAGATAAATGAAACCAGATCTTTCCTGAATAAATTCCTCAAACGTTTTGTTTTGCGTCTAGATTATTCAGTGCTTCTGTATACATTTAGCCTATCTACACCATTGATGTCTAATGTTAGATGTTCTATTCTCCGTTGACGAGACCATTTTTTGGAATGAAAATGTCATTGAAAAGCCTTTAACGGCACATTTAAAGGCATCCCAAACAATAAGTGGGTCCACTGAACCTGTATTGAGCAAGAAAAAGTCTTATGAATTCCTTGAATTTGTAGTGCACTGGAGCTCAAAGGGAGAGCTAAGATTTCAAATATTTCATTAAACCCATAGCCAGTGCTCTATATTGTCTGTTCAGTCACAATGTCCTCTATCAATAAGCTTAAAATATTCCTACCGAGAATTGACTACCGTTCACCTAATGATCAGAATTATGTATAACAAATATTTTCAATAAATATGCTATGTCATCACCCATTAGTGTTGATGTAGTGAGATATTGCCAATTGATAAATGATGTTGATAAACTATCCATTTTAAATGTTTTTTTTTAGGGATGACGTGGCAGGCTTGATTATAAACAGTAGCATCAGCTTTTGCGGTCAGATGCCAATCAGTTGCCATACCAAGCAGTGAGTTAAAGAGTCATGATGCTCTCTATGGTTCAGCTGTATAACTTTTTTTGTGTGGGAGGGGGCGCACTGCATATCAGTGCTTCAGGCGTCACTACAGACACCTAGTTCGATTCCAGGCTGTATCACAACCGGCCGTGATTGAGAGTCCCATAGGGCGCGTACAATTGGCCCAGCGTCGTCCGGGTTTGGCAGCTGTAGGCCATCATTATAAATAATATATTTTGTCTTATTAACTGACTTGCCTAGTTAAATAAAGGTTACATTTAAAAAATCAATTAAGGATATGAGGGCCCATGCCGAATATGTTCAATCTCCTGAGGGGGAAGAGGCGTTGTCATTATCAGGAGCAAGACAAAAGAGCTCTCTAGCTAGCTAACAGCTGCTAACGTCAGTTAGCTGACTAAGAAGCTAAACTGTGAGATCTACATGACCAACGCAACGTCGTTATTGTGTTCTTACTGTTTCCACTATGATTCAGCAAGACACAACATCGTGGACTTCAGGAAACGGAAGGCCGAGCACGCCCTAACCACGTCGACGGGGTTGTGGAGCGGATCGAGAGCTTCAAATTCCTCTGGTCCATATCAGTAATGAACTATCATGGTCCACTCACAACAACAGTTCACGACTGTGTCCACGATTAGCTCCTTCTTGCTGACTATTGCAAATATTTGTTTTTCATTCTCATTAATGTTATCGAACAGTTTGTATCTAGGTCTGGTAAAGGTGCCCATGTTTCTCATACCATGGAACATGCAGTAAATATATTACACCAACAAAATTGAGCCAGTTAAACAATGTAAAACAATTTACATCAGCTCACACACTTTCACCAATTGAATGGGAGTAACGGAGCCATTGAGGGAGTTCTATTGACCTGAGCCGGGGTGTACCGGTCTATGGCCCGTGACGTAAACGGGCATAATTCGAACAGGAATGTGCGTCGCTCGGTCATGTTGTCAATAAAGCGGCATGGTGCATCGTCCTGAAACATAAATTTATTTTCCATAAAATATGTCTGAATTTTTAAACTAGAGTTCTTAATTTGGAAAACAGATAACGCAATCACTTTTGCATGGGAAAACAATGAATCCTACTCATTAGTCCACGTGCTTAATCTGGCCTAGGCTATGTCACTTTTGAGCCGATTTCACCGTGGGTTTTGTACGGGGCACACCTGGCTCACCGCTCACGCCCGGGAATCATCCCGGCCCCAACACGAATAGAATGACATTCACCCAAAGAAAACACCTCCAAACTGGGTAATCCGGGACAGATAATCGAATCCCCCCTCCCCTCCCATTGAAGGGAGCCCACATTACGTAGCTAACTGCATCCACATCACAACAATCAGAAAATCCAGAGAAAAACAAGGAAGTGAACGGTCACGTAACTCTGAACTGTTATCTCCGTTTTTAGTATTAAAACGGTCCTGATAGAAAAATACAACTTCAGAATCATCGTCTTCGGCTCAGAAAACCACACACCAATTCAGGACAATGAACAACAAAGGTAATTTAGCTAACGTCCAAAATCATTGTTGAATAAGCTAGCTAACAGCGGCTAACGTTCGTTAGCTGCAAGCTAGACTGCGCGGTCTACCTGGCCGTCGTCGTTTTCATTATGAATTCGATAAATACCTACAGTTGTTTAAATGGTTAGAGTCGATCGGTAAGTAGCCAGCTATCTTATATATGTTGCCAAATACGTAACGTTAGCTAGCTAGCGTTTGTTACAGGCTATTTAGCGCGTAGCCGTGTACACTGACCTCAACCATGAATACAACACTATTCAGCTAACGAGTTAACAGTAGGACCTGTCATAGTCACTCATGTAAATTGATTAACTGTATTGTTCAGACTATATTAACGTGGCTAACTAGCCAACTGTAATCATTATATTGACGAAGGAAGTATTTCTCTGTTCTGTTAGCCAGTCATGGGTACATTTATTTTGTTAGAACGGTCTGTTGTAGATTAACCTAATGTAGCAGGCGTAAAAAGACGCCTGAGCGGAGTTCCCACATCCGTTTCAGTGGAAACGGAAGTTTGGTTGAAAATACTGTTGTTCCCATTAGACAACACAGCCACAAAGTCAAAATTGCCCATCGTACGATTTCATTGAATTATTTTATTTTTTAAGGTTAGGTGTATGGGTTAGGTTCTGATTTTAAAGATAACTTGTAGAAATTAACGGTGTTTATGACTGTGGCTGTGTTAACTAGTGACGCCCATATTGTATCCCTGAACTGGAAAAATCTGTTTTATTCCGACCCCACGAAGAGTGGTCTTGTTTTGCAATTGTGTGACGTTTGAGTAAAACAAAGTGTTGATAGTGATAATAGCATAATATTATTTTGTGTATCACAGGTTCCTATCCCCAGCAAGCTGTGTACCCACAGCAGAGCAGTGCACCCATCTACCCCCCTGCTATGCAAGTGTCTCCTCAGGCACCCCCTTACACAGACGCACCACCTGCATACTCTGAGGTAACCATTTATACTTGGAATAAATGTGTTATCTACTTTTGTGAAGATTATTCACAATCATATCAACACACTGACAGACTGTCTAACACTCCCCCTTTCATCCTCTTTCCATTACTCCAAAGATTTATCAGCCCAGGTATGTGCACCCATCTCAGGCTGGCCAGCTACAGCAAATGGCCCAGTACCCTGGCACACAGATGTACATGCAACTGCCCCAGTCCATGGCTGTTGGACCAATGGGTCACAATGTCCCCATGGCATACTACCCCATGGGAGCCATGTATCCCCCTGGCTCCACTGTGCTAGTGGAGGGAGGATATGATTCTGGTGCTCGATTTGGTCAAAGCAACAGTGCTTCCATCCCTGTGAGTATCCGCAAAACACCATGCCTATATCAGGGGTGTCAAGCTCAATTCCTGGTGGGTGGCGTGTTTGCTGGTTTTTGTTGTTTCTTTTCAGTTTGTGTCTACTTAAGATTTAGACAACCACGTGAGGGGAAAGTCATCGATAACCATAATAAGTACAAGGGAGGAGCCAAGTATATTGCCTGTGTTGTCGATTAACAGATATTGGTAAAGTTACTCATGCATGTGACTTTCTTTCTCCCTCACCTAAACACATCACAGCCCCCACCTCCTGGCCACATGCCTAATGCAGCTCAGCTGGCCGCCATGCAGGGTGCCAACGTCATGATGACACAGCGCAAGAACAACTTCTTCATGGGTGGTTCCAATGGTGGGTACACCATCTGGTAACAGCCAGCATTTGCCACAACTTCTCCCCATACTCCTCTCCCTCATTCAAAATGATGACTCCCTCTCCTGTCCCATCCGCCAACCCCTTTCGGGCTGCTTGGCCATGCCACAATACTGATATCACTTAACGGAATGTAATACTTTAGAGCCCCAATAAAAGGTACAGTACTCCACTTTCAATCCAGAGTCAGTCTTAATTACTTATTCATAATTTGGGCTTCTGAACCGGTTCCCTGACCTTACAGGGATAGTGCTGCTGTCTTCAGTCAAAACACATTTCATATGTTACTGGCTAGATTTTCTTTTTGAGTGAATGACATCGATCTAAACTCTTAACTGTCACCATTTTTGTACTTTATTATTTCAGTTTTTCATGTGTATTTGGACTGTGCCTCATGTCTTCCTCACAAAGAGTGCTAATGATCCAAGCAGTGCATCACATATACTTTAGTTTTTTTCTTTTTGCTGTTGCATGGCATGTTGAAAATGCCCAGTAGGCCTATCTCAAAAATCAGTTTCTCTGGCCACCGGATTGTACTATAATAGAATACTGGTATGTTAAACAAGAACCAAAACAAACAAGAATGGATTACAAAATTCTATCCAGACTATTACATGCCATGGTGGTTTACTGTACCTTCTTGGGCAACTGTAGATGAACATAATCGGGTGCCAAACAGCACCGTGACTTAAATAAAAGCAAATTAACTTAAAATACTTAAGAACGAAATTCAATGTGATTTTCCAAATTGAGATGTGGATCACCGAAAGGGTTGGTTGGCTTTACATTTTTGCAGTTATATATATTTTTCCCCCTAAGTCGGATACCCAGAGTTGAACATCATTCCAGTGTTTCGTTAAGTAAAATAATGGCACCCACAACCTGTTCCTAAAACACAAAGTACTGTCATGTAGGGTAGATCAGTAGGTTTTAAGGGCTGCAGTGTTATGAAGCCTTTGCGGGTTAAATTAAAATCTAACTAGTTTGTTTATTTTCTGTCTCCTCTTCAAGTGATTTGTTTGAATCAATTACTAGTTACTTACTTTGTAAGTATAACCACGGAGATGGTTGTACCAAAGATATGGTCTAGATTGCACTACAAAATGTTTGATTGACTTAATTATAATAATTCAAATATGGCACATTTTAAAAGGAAACATATCAAACAGTGATGATGGGTTTGAAGGTACTTAAGACCTTCGATCTGGCATTTGTTGCTGTATTTTGTAAGGGGGTGATTAAATGTTTAATGTAATTGTGACTAGGTGGTTCTGCATGCCTTTTTGCACTTTTGCTCTGTACAACTTTGAATTTTGTGAAGATGTATCATTGCTAATTTTTTTAGAAATGCCACAATTTAATTTATGTACACTTCTGGAAATGATAGATTTTGCTACTTGTTTTTAGTTCAAATGCTAATAACCTGCAAATACAGCGCTAGGCAAAGGCTACTCTTTCCTGTACAACTTATTGAAGGAATTTCATTGAAGTGTCTTTTCACTCAGGGTGAAATTCCTAAATGTTTTAGGACTGCAGCAAATCACTTGCATATGGTTCCCCTTACCCGACTTGTTAATTGTAGTGTTAAGCCACACCATTATTTATGAATACGCATTGTGTCAGTCGAGCTTAAACAACTGTTTCTTTTCCAATACACTTATGTGCGCTGCTTATTAAACTACCATATAACCTTTTTTAAGTCATATCTAACACTAGGTTTGATCCAGTTTGTGAAAACACCTAGATTCAAGAATTTGATATTTTGGTTTAAACATTAACATTCAGTGCAATTTCTTTATTTGTCCGTATGTAATGCAACTTGTGTCTTGTATGTTATGATCTAAATTCATGTGTCACTGGGTATCCGACTTAATAGCCTAGATTTGATAGTTGTGGCCCTCCATTAAAACATGTAGTCCTCACTGAAATGTGAATTCCAGGTTACTTTGGTCAGTTGATCAGCTGTCTGGAAACCTGCTAGCCTAGCATGCAACCTGTTTGCACATTGTATCATCAGACTGCATCTGCTCTTGGTTACACTGATCATATGACTAGCTACCATTCCAAACATGGTTGTCATGTCACTCATTTTGCACAGCTGTAAATGTGTATTCCATTCCCAAACACAATGATGCATCATAGGGTTTAAAAAAGGGGACACAGCTTTCAAAATGTGAACAAAAAAGGCTCATACAATTTTGTTTAGTTTCTATCTGTTCCAGAACTGACTCATGTTTATAACGCAGCTTAGACCTAGCAATATGATGTACTGTAATGCTTACCAGTAGATGCCATGCCAACCACAGCCAGTGTGGAGTAAAAGTTTCTGTTGAAGGATTTATGGACATTTATAGTTCAGGGATTCTCTTTAACATTTTTATAATATGGATATGTATTAAAGTGATTTGATGGACTACAGTACTTTCTTTTAAGATTACCAAGTGTCACTTTGGTTTGAGACATGCGTCTGGAAGAAAACTGTGGTGCAGTTAACTTTTTATACTAAACAACATTCAAGGTGACAAATTTAGAATAAAGGATATTTTGGAAATTTGAAATGCTACCTGTTCCAAGTGCTTTTCCATCATTTATAAAATCAGATTTGTGTCATGCATTAGGACTCAAGCAGCCCTGTATAAATCGTAAGAGGTGAAGAAATGTTTCGTGTATAAACACCTATGGCTTATAGCTAGCTGGATTAAGGACATTGAACACTGAGTGATTAAAAACTAACAAGCTTTATTGCCATGTCAGACCTGCAGTCTCAAATTGAGGTCTTTCATGCCACTTACTGCCTTTGGCAGATACTTCAGTAAGACCATACAAACAAGATGGTGTATTTAGTAATAGTAACAGATACAAAACAACATTTCCCGTTAAGCTGCCCAGTTTTGAACTGGTAAACTATGTATAATGGCATGAGAGGGAAAAAAAAAATCAGTGCCTTCTACTGATCAAGAAATACAATTTCCCATTTAGCCCCCAGGAAAATATATACAGTGGGGAGAACAAGTACTTGATAACCTGCATATTCGACAGTGTTTCCTACTTACAAAGCATGTAGAGGTCTGTAATTTTTATCATAGGTACACTTCAACTGAGAGATGGAATCTAAAACAAAAATCCAGAAAATCACATTGTATGATTTTTAAGTAATTCATTTGCATTTTATTGCATGACGTAAGTATTTGATCACCTACCAACCACTAAGAATTCTGGCTCTCACAGACCTGTTAGTTTTTCTTTAAGAATCCCTCCTGTTCTCCACTCATTACCTGTATTAACTGCACCTGTTTGAACTCGTTACCTGTATAAAATACACCTGTCCACACAATCAAACAGGCTCCAACCTCACAGTTGAAGTGTACATATGATAGAAATTACAGACCTCTACATGCTTTGTAAGTAGGAAACACTGCCAATTTTGCAGGTTATCAAATACTTGTTCTCACCGCTGTATATATATTTTTTTACCAATACAATCAGAAAATGAAAACCCTTCAGAGTTGACACATGGGGAGCAAATTGATAACAATTATATGACGCCATCTTAGACATTCCCCCACAAGAATCTCATGAAGTACTCCATCCACCAGTGTTAAAACAGTTCTCTTACTTTACACACAACTGTTAAATTGTAAAACCATCAGTGTGCACACACTTTTACTAATTAATCTCATCGCTTGCCCAGCTTATGTGCTTATACGTGATAGTGTGTTCTCTTGGGTAAAATCTATGTAGGTCTTCAATTCCGCAGACATATGGTAGATGTCCATCAAAGATTGTCATTTCCTGTCAGTTTGGCAGAGAACATTTTGTTAAACACCCACCCACAGTTCTCACATTCCTCCTCGTCATCAAGTTCAAATGAAGTACTCCTTCTTTTCATCAGTTACGATGTCACCGTGGGCCAGATCACAGTCCTCCCCCGGGGCAGGTTCTCCTGTGGTTCTGTAGGCACCCTTGTTGTGGCACAAGTACCGGTACAGAAGGAAACCCAGGCCAGCTAGCGTCAGTAGAACAAGTACGATGACAACTACAGAGAGAGAATAGAAGAGAGATAAATGCTTTAAGAATAGGGACAGAAGTTCAGCTAAGGATAGATGCATACGCTTTAAAGGTAGACTCAGGGATATGACGTAGATGCAGAACGTAAACCGCACATGCGCATATACTAAGAGTGAAGTCTTGCATCTCTATCTCAATATCTGGGGTGCTACTTGTGGCAACATTTGGTGGAGTCTACTTTTAAAACATAGGGTTTTGCACATTTTTGTTTTTATCATACTGAAGTGAAAAGTTAAAATAAAATCAGGCCTACTTCCAATGACAGAGGAGTCCGTATGACTGGGAAGCGATGTAGGTCTCATCTCTGTTGCTGAAGACATAAAACAACCTGTTTCATACTGTAGGCTGTGCTAGTATAAACATGATAAACTGCATCATTTTCTCAATGCAGGGAAATCTGAACTGTATTTCATTACACAGTAATCTGCTTACAAAACGGCTAAACTCAGGTCCAGCCCATGTTTAATCTATTTGACATAACGCAGTGCCTTAAATCAGAAGTAAAGACAGAGCCGTCATGAAAAAGGGTTGTGTGTCATCAACTCTATAGAGGAAAATATGGTTACAGTATTTCATTGACACATGGACCTCATTCAAATAAATGTATTTTGTCTTCTTTGAAATAAGTGCCATATAAAATGGCATTTCTCTAACACAAAAAAAGGACGTCCCACTTACCTGTCATGGGAATAGAAGTCATGGTGATTGATGTCAGATTCACAAGCTATGGAACAAATGAAAAGTACAGTACGTAGTACAGTCATTGTTTACACAACACACAAAGTCAGACATAAAAGGCACTGTATTCCTAACCAACACAATACTAAATTCTGTAGATACATATATCACATTATCTGGCGTACAGCCAAAGATGTTTGGTGTGCATTACTGGGCTTTGCAGGAAAGCCCTACACAAACCACCACAGATTTTTCAACTAATCTTCAAACTCTAGTCGGTGAAAAAAAAGTATCTTAGAAATGTCAGTTTCCAGTTGCAGGTCGTTCTACAAAAACCATAGAAAATTCAGAAAGCTATTAAATCCATGTTTTGTATTGAGTGAGATATGCCTCTTGCATGTGTGTAGATCTTTGTTTTGGTTGCACTGTGTGACGAACTGCCATTTAATGCTACACCTGGCCGTGCCAAATAAAAACTAGTAGTTCCTGCAAAGCTGCTGGGAAATGCTAGATGTGCGGCAGCTAAGATGGGAGGGTACAAAACATGGATTTAATATATATTTTTTGCAAAACCATCTGCAACTTGAAACTGACATTTCTAAGATAAATTTTTTCACTGAATCGAGAACGATGAAAGTACAGCCAAGTTTAGTTGAAAAATCTATGGTGGCAGTTAGTGTGTAAGAAGTTTATTAGTGGCTTTATTCAATATAAAAAAATTATAAATGGGCAAAATATAAATCAATGCGTTTCTGATTCCTTTTCCTAAATGGTTATGCATTTATGACAAACTTTTAAGCATTACCGTTTTCATGATGGAGTATGCATAATGCCTGCTGATTAGAAAAAGAAATAGCAAAGTGTTTCATATTTCATTTCCACAGTACAACACTGACACGTTTAAAAATGAAATGTAAAAGCTTAAATTACCAATAATTTCTCATGTCATTTACTTGTGACTGCATGAATTGTGACAAAATTCAAATGATCAATAAAACTCTATAAATAAATCACTGCTCAACTTTGCTATTTAGTTTCCTCATTGCTCCTTCGCGTTTTCAATGTGTGTTAGACCTGTCAAACACGGTGGGGGTTGCTTTGGTAATGTGAGGTGGAAGTGGTTGCCTGGGCTGGGCTTGCTAGCTATGCTCAGACAGAAATACTCTTAATTTCTTCATGCATTTCTGGGTCAGAGGGGAAGAGGCAAAGCTGTACTATATACTGAATAACTCCGTGTATATATATATATATATACACACACACAGTGTACAAAACATTAGGAACACCTCTCTCCATGGCATACAGACCAGGTGAAAGCTATCATCCCTTATTGATGTCACTTGTTTAAATCCACTTCCATCAGTGTAGATGAATGGGAGGAGACAGGTTAAATAAGGATTTTTAAGACTGGAGACATGGATTGTGTATGTGTGCCATTCAGAGGATGAATGGGCAAGATAAAATATTTAAGTGCCTTTGAACGGGGTATGGTAGTAGGTGCCAGGCCCACCAGTTTGAGCATGTCAAGAACTGCAACGCTGCCAGGTTTTTCCACACTCAGTTTCCCTTGTGTATCAAGAATGGTCCACTACCCAAAAGATATCCAGCCAACTTGACAACTGTGGGAAGCATTGTAGTCACCATGGGCCAGCATCCCTGTAGTACACGTTCGACACCTTGTCTTCCATGCCCTAACAATTTGAGGCTGTTCCGAGGGCAAAAGGGGGTGCAACTCATTAGGAAGCTATTCCAAATAGTTTGTACACTCAGTGTAGATAATCTTTGCTATACTGGCCAGGACAGCGAGTGAGCAAGGAATGAGGAGACAGCTCAGGCATGGTGCTTGCTGCAAGCAATATGATGGCTAGTATATGTAGTTACCACAGGTGGCACCTTAATTGGGGACAAGCTTGTGGTAATGGCTGGAGCAGCAAAAGTGGAATGGTATCAAATAAATAAAACACATGATTTGATGCCATCCCACTTGCGCCGTTCCAGACATTATGAGCCATCCTCCCCTCAGGAGCCTCCACTGTTAGCTACTAGCTAGGTTAGATATGCTAGCTAGCTGGCCATGGTGAGGCAAGTCAACACATTTAAGAGATGAACAGAGACATAACCTACTATAAATGATTCTGGTCTAAACAAATAAAATACATATTTGACAGTGACAGAGAGCGAGGGAGAACGGCCCCTTTGGCCATTAACGTTAGTCCTTGGTGGGACAGTATTTACAAAAACTACAGTTGTCATGTCATGGCACCAACAAATCAAATTTTATTTGTCACATGCGCCGAATACAACCTTACATAGAAATGCTTACTTACAAGCCCTTAACCAACAATGCAGTTAAGAAAAATACATACAAAATAAGAAATAAAGTAACAAATAATTAAAGAGCGGCAGTAAAATAGTCAATGATTGGGAGCACCGGTTAGTTGAGATAATATATATACATGAGGGTAGAGTTATTAAAGTAACTTATGCATTGATAATAACAGTAACAGCAGCGTAAAAGGGGGGGGGGGGGCAATGCAAGTAGTCTGGGTAGCCATTTGATTAGATGTTCAGTAGTTATGGCTTGGGGGTAGAAGCATCTTGGACCTAGACTTGGCACTCCGGTACCGCTTGCCATGCGGTAGCATAGAGAACAGTCTACGACTAGTGGTACATCCCCTGGACAAGATGCTAGTCTTTCGAATGGCCTTATCCCCTACCTACCTATCTATCTATCGTGCCAAGCAGAGACCCATCAGGTCCCATTTCTACAGTCTTTAGTATGACTAGGCCAGGGATAGAGCTGTCCAACCTTTAAATCTCAACGAGGACACTAACCACAAGGGCACTGAGTTGGTTATGCAAGTCATACTGTAGGTAAAACTATATTGCATATTGATTTGTTCCATGTCGACTGGAAAATGAGGCATGCAAAATTAACCATCACAAATTGTTTTATTAAGGATATACACCGTACTGTACCCTTGGTGGCCTGTGATGGAGACATGGTCCTACAAGTAACAGTTATTCTTAGAATCACTGGTGTTCAACAAAAAAGTTACTACTGTAGGTTTCCTACATATGATTGGCAGAACCTCATTGAAGAGCAAGGACATGTCACTAGTGGTAACAAAGTGACACTAATTTCAACTGAACACCAAGCAGTTCAGTGACAACATAAGTCTGCCCTCTTCCTCATCAGTAAAGTTAGAAATATTGGTATCATTGGGGATTTTACATTTAAGTCATTTAGCAGACGCTCTTATCCAGAGCGACTTAGAAACTAAGAAGGAATATCATCCAATTTGTATCAGACATGGACAGGTCATCTGCCAGAACTGCCTGTGAAAAAGGGAGTGCAAATTATGCTAAAAGATTAGAATAGATTAAAATCTAAAACACAGATCAATGTACAACTCATGATAAGTACACTAGTCACAATTCACATATCCTACAGTTTTTTAAATATTACGACAACTGTATGCTCCGGTTTAGTGCATGTCATAACCAATCATTCACTCAATTTACAGTTCTTTTAGGTATTATTGCACAGGTGGCGATGGGCATCTTTCAAACATTTTGGTGCCCCTCCAGCCCTTGCTTTCTAACCCGTCTGATGGTGGGCAGCAGCATCGAAGAAAGGAGGGGCAGCGTCTGCTGGAGGACCTGCTGGGGTGTCCCGTACACAGCAATGACATCAGTTTCCTTAGGGTTTGAACACAAAATATATTAGTTGAAAAGGCACACTGTCATGTCTGGGGCAAATGAGCTAATATAGAAAGGGATTTATTTTAAAATCAGACAACAGGAACTCCTAAGAATCATTGATTCCAGTCCATATCAGATCTGCCCACTTATAATCTCTGGTACTGTCCCATGTGGGCTATAATAATGAAATACTGCAACGTCGACATTATTTACAAGCATTGAAACAAAAGCTTTTCTTGCAATAAACAAAATGACAAACTCAGTGAGTGAGGATCATAGGACTACAATATTAATATAATCTGTATTGCTCTTAAATTGAGGGAGTTTAATTAAGCTGGACCGGGATGCGCCGGGCATTGGCCCGTGACGTGAATGGGCAAAAATGGTGAGGAGGAGCGCCCTGCTCAAATCGAAAAGTAATCTGCACCACCAGGTCCTATTGTCAACAAGACAGCATGGTTCATCGTTCAGAGACATACGTTTTCCATCAAAGTACATGTTAAAATTTTCAAACTGAGTTTACTTGTGAAATCAGATAAATATCACATTAGTTTTAACCAAGAGAAAACACTTTGCATGTGAACAGGGCTTGTAAGTAAGCATTTCACAGTAAGGTCTACACTTGTATTTGACGCATGTGACAAAAAACATTTGATTTTCAATGTTCTTGACATACTACACTTTTGTTTGAGCAGACTTCGCAGTGAGCTTTGAACGGCGATCCTGGCTCACACCAGAGAGGCAGACTGTTTTCAAAACAATTACTTTTCATCCGGTGCAATTTGCACCAACACGGCCAGCTTAATCAAATCCCCTCATTGTAATATCGCTGTAGCCCTCAATGCACCTTCCTCTGAAATGACAAGACAAAAAAAGCCACTTACCTAAAAGTGTTCCACGATGTCTTGTTGTGAAGGTAGCTATAGCTCGCTAGACTAGCCAGTGGGCTAGCTATCTAACACAAGCCAATAACATTAGCCAGTAGTGCATCATAGCCAGCTAGCTACACTACAGGAACAAAAGTAAAACATGTTATTCAAAAATTATGAGCATTAGAGGTCGACCGATTATGATTTTTCAACGCCGATACCGATTATTGGAGGACCAAAAAAGTCGATACTGATTAAATCGGACGAGATTACACACACACACTTGTAAAATGAAAATTACAACAATACTGAATGAACACTTATTTTATCTTTATTTATGTATTATATTATCCATCTAGTCTCAAATAAATAATTCAACATGTTCAATTTGGTTTAAATAATGCAAAAACAGTGTTGAAGTAAACGTGCAATATGTGCCATGTAAAAAAGCCATGCCTACCACCGTGCAGTCAGACTGCTCTATCAAATCATAGACTTTATTATATTATAATTAACACACAGCAATACGAGCCTTAAGTCATTAATATGGTCAAATACGGAAACTATCATTTCGAAAACAAAACGTTTGTTCTTTCAGTGAAATACGGAACCGTTACGTATTTTATCTAACAGGTGGCAACCCCAAGTCTAAATATTGCTGTTACATTGCACAACCTTCAATGTTACGTCATAATTATGTACAATTCTGGCAAACTAATTACGGTCTTTGTTAGGAAGAAATGGTCTTCACCCAGTTCGCAACGAGCCAGGTAGCCCAAACTGCTGCATATACCCCGACTCTGCTTGCACAGAACACAAGAGAAGTGACAATTTCCCTAGTTAATATTGCCTACTAACATGCATTTCTTTTAACTAAATACGCAGGTTTAAAAAAATACTTGTGTATTGATTTTAAGAAAGGCATTGACGTTTATGGTTAGGTACATTGGTGCAACGACAGTGCTTTTTTTCACGAATGCGCTTGTCAAATCACCACCCGTTTGGCGAAGTAGGCTGTGATTCGATGATAAAATAACAGGCACCGCAGGACAAGATAGTTAAACTAGTAATATCAACCATGTGTAGTTAACTAGTGAATATGTTAAGATTCATTGTTTTTTTATAAAAGTTTATTGGTTGCTAGCAACTTACCTTGGCTCCTTGCTGCAGTCGCATAACAGGTGGTCAGCCTGCCACACAGTCTCCTCGTGGATTGCAATGTAATTGGCGTCCAAAAATGCAGACTACCGATTGTTATGAAAACTTGAAATCGGCCCCAATTAAATAAATAAATAAAAATCGGCCATGCGGATTAATTGGTCGACCTCTAATGAACATTAAGATGGAGTTGGTCCCCCTTTGCTGCTATAACAGTCTCCACTCTTCTGGAAAGGCTTTGCACTAGATGTTGGAATATTGCTGTAGGGACTTCCATTCAGCCACAAGAGCATTAGCGAGGTCGGGCACTGATGTTGGGTGATTAGGCCTGGCTCACAGTTGGAGTTCCAATTCATCCCAAAGGTGATTGATGGGGTTGAGGTCAGGGCTCTGTGTAGGCCAGTCAAGTTCTTCCACATCGATTTCCAACAAAACATTTCTGTATAGACCTCACTTTGTGCACAGGGGCATTGTCATGCTGAAACAGGAAAGGGCCATCCCTAAACTGTTGCCACAAAGATGGAAGCACAGAATGTCATTGTATTCTGTAGCATTAAGATTCCCCTTCACTGGAACTGATGGGCTGTTTTTCATGGTTCAGGCTAGGCCCCAGACCATTATTCCTCCTCCACCAAACTTTACAGTTGGCACTCTGCAGTCGGGCAGGTAGCGTTCTCCTGTCATACACCAGACCCAGATTAGTCTGTCTGACTGCCAGATGAAGCGTGATTCATCACTCCAGGGAACACGTTTACACTGCTCCAGAGTCCAATGGCGGCGAGCTTTACACCACTCCAGCTTGGCATTGCGCATGGTGATTTCAGGCTTATGTGTGGCTGCTTGGCCATGGAAACGCATTTATGGATGCTGCCAAGGAACAGGTATTGTGCTGACGTTGCTTCCATAGGCAGTTTGAAACTCAGTAGTAAGTGTTACAACTGAGGACAGATTATTTTTATGCGGTATGCGCTTCAGCGGTACCGTTCTGTGAGCTTGTGTGGCCTACCACTTCATGGCTGAGCCGTTGTTGCTCCTAGATGTTCCCACTTCACGATAACAGCACTTACAGTTAACCGGGGCAGCTCTGGCAGTGCAGAAATTTGACTAACTGACTTGTTGGAAAGGTGTCATCCTATAACGGTGCCATGTTGAAAGTCACTGAGCTATTCAGTAAGGCCACTGCACTGTACTACTTAATGTTTGTCTATGGAGATTGCACGGCGGTGTGCTCAATTTTATACACCTGCTCGCAACGGGTGTGGCTGAAATTTGCTGAATCCACTCATTTGAAGGGGTGTCCACAAGGTAAGTTGCTCGCAAGGTTAGATACATGTCACGTGACATGCATCTAACCTATCGGTAGCTAGCTACATATTATAGCCAATTAGCTAGCTACTAGTCCCCACTGTCCCCTCCTGCAAACACCCTGTTCTTCTGTGGGGTTTCACACTGATTGTTGTTGCCGGATAGCCTAAAAACACACCACAATCGATACAGCTACAACCGAACATGACCATCGCCAGTAAGCACAACTCCACCCAGTGTTTGACTGACAATCAACACAAATCGATCAAAACGATCATGCAAATGAGGAAAGGAAATAGCGAAATTAAGCATTATGATTGATTTATCGAAAATTATGACAATCTTAAACCAGAGTATGGAAAAGCATTGTCAATTGAAAGAAAATAATGTATTTGTCACAATTCATGCTATCACAACAAGAAAATGAAATGGCAAACATGAGAAATTTATCATTTAAATTATGTTATTGGATGTGCCAGTGTTGTACTGGATAGTATCATGGAAATGAATCATCAAACACTGCTAATTATTTTTTCAAATTGGCAGTTCTTTTTTTGCAATTCCATTTTTTTTAACAAATACATACCCATTTAAGGAAAAGGAATTGCATACATGATATAACATTTATAGTTACCATTTGCATTTCCAATTGAGTTTTAGTAGCTAAATGCTCCCATATGTATCGGGCTTTCCTGTAACGCCCAGTAATGGACTAACCAGTTTCCCTTGTATCTATGCTAAATCGTCTCTAGGGTCAATTGACTTAGTTACCGCCCTATCCGGGTAATAAAAAAAACAGTAAAAACTAGAATATTCGCATCATTTCCACATATCAAGCAGTGATGTATTAAAATCAGGGTGTCGCCTGGCATAGCCTGTTTACTGGCTACATCACACGTTGCCATTGTTCATCACACAGTTGTCTACGCAAATTTTACCTGAGGAAGTAGTTTAGCTAGCTGAATCTGCTGAGAGAAATATTTGCTTGCTGGTCACCTTCAGGCACACGACTTTTGTCCTTACAAAAATAACAACAGGTACAAAAATACAGTCGATAAAGCAAACTACCAACAACGAACAAAAACAGACGTGTATCCTCACAGCTCAAACTTTCCTTGTAATCCCTTGCGCGTTCGTGAGACTCGTGTGTGCTCGCCCCCGTGAAATTGCAAACCAGGTTCCCATCGCGATTTCTTTTCTGACGCCATACGGTATAAAAACGAATTCACGAGAGCTTGTGTAATTGTAATGTGATATTGTACCCCTAGCTCGATTGTCCATTGTTTGTAATCTATGTATGCTTGTGTTCCCTCATGTGCTTTATGTATTGATTTGTTGTTAATAAAAAAAAGTAATAAAAAGGAGAGCTGTGATGGAAACAGGAAGTTTCGGTAAACTACCCAAATGTAAACTAAACTAAATACTCTAGACAAGGTGGAACCTTTTTGTGTCGTTAAAATGTATTATGCGAGACATGTCGGTGGAAACGCTTTTATGCACAAATATTGATATAATAACCATTTCATCGAAGTAAATTTGGAATCACGTGACATGCTTTGCAGTCCCAGTACGACTCGTCGGGAAAGCATGTAGTTTATTAGGCTACAAATTAAGTACATTATGATTCATTTCACAGGGTGGTGAACGTGCAAGGTAAATATCGAGGGTCTTCTGGTGACATAATAATCGGTGTTTGGCTGCCGTTTGAGAAATATAAATAATCTTACTTTTTGGTCCATTATGATAGTCGCATAATGTAGGCAAGGACTCTAACCCTGTTCCTGGAGAGTTACGGCCCTCTAGGTTTTAACATAACCCCAATCTAGCACACTTTATTCTAATAATTAGCTGGTTGATAAACTGAATCAGGTTAGTTACAACTGGGGTTGGAGCAAAAACCTACAGCAGTGTAGCTCTCCAGGAAAAGGTTTGAATTGGAAACCCCTGACCTAGGCTATATGTGCGCTGGCGAGACCGCACGTGCCAATACCAGAGTCACTCGCTCTATACCGCAAATTTTTTTGTCAGAAAACCATCAGTAGAGTTGAAAATGCGATGAAAAGTCATTTAACTTGTACTTTTTATTCGGTACTTGGAATTTTTACCACAAAATGTATGTTTATGTACACTACGTCATAACGCAAATCCTTGTATCTGCAACAAATCAATTTGATAATAATATCCTTTTGATGAGCCAACATGTAAATGTAGAGGGTATTTTACTTAATTATAAGGAATTCTTATCACTTTACAAAATCCCTGTAACACTTAAAGATTTTCTAATTGTTTTAGATGCCATTCTCCCAGGTGTTGCTTTATTATTCAGGAATGTGTCAAGACCTGATCCTCAGAAGATACCTATGATTAACCCTGTTGCCTCATCTATATTATTCTTCTTTTTTTATTTTGGTCAATTCAACAACAATAGAGCTATTCAAATCAAATGTATATATATAGCCCTTCTTACATCAGTTGATATCTCAAAGTGCTGTACAGAAACCCAGCCTAAAAACCCAAACAGCAAGCAATGCAGGTGTAGAAGCACGGTGGCTAGGAAAAACTCCCTAGAAAGGCCGAAATCTAGAGAGGAACCAGGCTATGTGGGGTGGCCAGTCCTCTTCTGGCTGTGCCGGGTGGAGGTTATAACAGAACATGGCCAAGATGTTCAAATATTCATAAATGACCAGCATGGTCAAATAATAATAATCACAGTAGTTGTCGAGGGTGCAGCAAGTCAGCACCTCAGGAGTAAATGTCAGTTGGCTTTTCATAGCCGATCATTAAGAGTATCTCTACCGCTCCTGCTGTCTCTAGAGAGTTGAAAACAGCAGGTCTGGGACAGGTAGCACGTCCGGTGAACAGGTCAGGGTTCCATAGCCGCAGACAGAATAGTTGAAACTGGAGCAGCAGCACGGCCAGGTGGACTGGGGACAGCAAGGAGTCATCATGCCAGGTAGTCCTGAGGCATGGTCCTAGGGCTCAGGTCTTGAGAGAGAGAGAGAGAGAGTTAGAGTTAGAGGGAGCATACTTAAATTCACACAGGACACCAGATAAGACAGGAGAAATACTCCAAATATAACAGACTGACCCTAGCCCCCCGGCACATAAACTACTGCAGCATAAATACCGGAGGCTGAGACAAGAGGGGTCAGGAGACACTGTGGCCCCATCCGCTGACACCCCGGGACACGGCCAAACAGGCAGGATATAACCCCACCCACTTTGCCAAAAACCTACAACCTACATTATTCAAGCCTTGTTTCAGCAGAATGTTGTATCTATGTCATGCCTTATTGGAACAGTTTTATTGATAATATCTGTTGGGAAAAAGTTTGGATGTTGCCACAAATACCTACTTATTAACAAAATTATGTAAGTTTCTTTTAAAATTGTTCAGAGATATTATCCTGCCAACCACGATTTGAAGAAGTTTAGGAACATATATTCAAATTGTACCTTTTATAACGAAGCAGTGTTTTTTGGCATTGTATTCATTTATTTAATATTATTTGTTATTTATGTAACATTTTATTTAACTAGGCAAGTCAGTTAAGAACAAATTCTTATTTACAATGACGACCTGGCTAAAGGCTTCCTGCGGGGACGGAGGCTGGGATTTAAAAAATTACAAATAGAATTTACCTACAATATTTTTTATTTAATTTAATTTCACCTTTATGTAACCAGGTAGGCTATTTGAGAACAAGCTCTCATTTACAACTGCGACCTGGCCGAGATAAAGCAAAGCAGTGCGACAAAAACAACAACACAGAGTTATACATGGAATAAACAAACGTACAGTCAATAAAACTTTAGAAAAATCTGTGTACAGTGTGTGCAAATTAAGTAAGGAGGTAAGAAAATAAATAGGCCAATAGTGGCGAAGTAATTACAATTTAGCAATTTACACTGGAGTGATATATGTAGAGATGAGGATGTGCAAGTAGAAATAAGGGTGTGCAAAAGAGCAGAAAAACAAATGGTGATGAGGTAGGTAGTTGGTTGGATGGGCTATTTACAGATGGTCTATGTACAGCTGCAGCGATCAGTAAACTGCTCTGACAGCTGACGCTTAAAGTTAGTGAGGGACATATAAGTCATATAAGTCTGATTTTTGCAATTCGTTCCAGTCATTGGCAGCAGAGAACAGGAAGGAAAGGCAGCCAAAACAGGTGTTGGCTTTGGGGATGACCAGTGAAATATACCTGCTGGAGCTCGTGCTAAGGTGGGGGTTGCTATGGTGACCAGTGAGCTAAGTCGGAGCTATCCCTAGCATAGACTTATAGATGACCTGGAGCCAGTGGGTTTGGCAACGAATATGTAGCGAGGACCAGCCAACGAGAGCATACAGGTCACAGTGGTGGGTAGTATATGGGGCTTTGGTGACAAAACGGATGGCACTGTGATAGACTGCATCCATTTTGCTGAGTAGAGTGTTGGAGGCTAATTTGTAAATGACATCGCCAAAGTCAAGTATCGGTGCGATAGTCAGTTTTACGAGGGTAAGTTTGGCAGCATGAGTGAAGGATGCTTTGTTGCGAAATAGGAAGCCGATTCTAGATTTAACTTTGGTTTGGTGATGCTTAATTTGAGTCTGGAAGGAGAGTTTACAGTCTAGCCAGACACCTAGCTATTTATAGTTGTCCACATAAGTCAGAACCGTCCAGAGTAGTGACGCTAGTCGGGCGGGTGGGTGCGGGCAGCGATCGGTTGAAGAGCATGCATTTCATTTTACTAGCATTCAAGAGCAGTTGGAGGCCATGGAAGTAGTGTTGTATGACGTTGAAGCTCGTTTGGAGGTTTGTTAACACAGTGTCCATTGAAGGGACAGATGTATGGAGAATGGTGTCGTCTGCGTAGAGGTGGATCAAAGAATCACCCGCAGCAAGAGCGACATCATTGACATATATAGAGGAAAGAGTCAGCCCGAGAATTGAACCCTGTGGCACCCCCATAGAGACTGCCAGAGGTCCGGACAACAGGCCCTCCGATTTGACACATTGAACTCTATCTGAGAAGTAGTTGGTGAACCAGGCGAGGCAGTCATTAGAGAAACCAAGGCTGATGAGTCTGCCGAAAAGAATACAGTGATTGACAGAGTCGAAAGCCTTGGCCAGGTCGATGAAGACGGCAGCACAGTACTGTCTTTTATCGATGGCAGTTATAAGAGCGTCTGCTAAATGACTTAAATGTAAATGTAAATGTAATGATATCGTTTAGGACCTTGAGCGTGGCTGAGGTGCACCCATGACCGGCTCGGAAACCAGATTGAATAGCAGAGAAGGTACAGTGGGATTTGAAATGGTCAGTGATTTGTTTGTTCACTTGGCTTTCGAAGACTTTAGAAAGGCAGGGTAGGATGGATATAGGTCTGTAACAGTTTGGGTCAAGGGTGTCTCCCCCTTTGAAGAGGGGGATGACCGAGGCCGCTTTCCAATCTTTAGGAATCTCAAACGATATGAAAGAGAGGTTGAACAGACTAGTAATAGGGGTTGCAACAATGGCGGCGGATAATTTTAGGAAGAGAGGGTCCAGATTGTCTAGTCTAACTGATTTGTAGAGATCCAGATTTTGCAGCTCTTTCAGAACATCAGCTGTCTGGATTTGGGTGAAGGAGAAGCAGGGGGGGCTTGGGCCAGTTGCTGTGGGGGGTGCAGAGCTGTTGGCCGGGGTTGGGGTAGCCAGGTAGAAAGCATAGCCAGCCTTTGAGAAATGCTTTTTGAAATTCTCGTTTATCGTGGATCCATCAGTGGTGACAGTGTTTCCTAGTCTCAGTACAGTGGGCAGCCGGGAGGAGGTACTCTTATTCTCCATGGACTTTACAGTGTCCCAAAACCTTTTGGAATTAGTGCTGCATGAATCAAATTTCTGTTTGAAAAAGCTAGCCTTTTCTAACTGACTGTGTTTTGATTCCTGACTTCCCTGAAAAGTTGCATATCGCGGGGACTATTTGATGCTAGTGCAGTACACCACAGGGTGTTTTTGTGCTGGTCAAGGGCAGTCAGGTCTGGAGTGAACCAAGGGCTATATCTGTTCTTAGTTCTACATTTTTTGAAAGGGGCTTACCTATTTGAGATGGTGAGGAAAGCACTTATGAAGAACAACCAGGCATCCTCTACTGACGGGATGAGGTCAATATCCTTCCAGGATTCCCGGGCCAGGTCAATTAGAAAGGCCTGCCCGCAGAAGTGTTTAAGGGAGCATTTGACAGTGATGAGGGGTGGTCCTTTATGACCGCAGACTCATAAAGGACACAGGCAATGAGGCAGTGATCGCTGAGATCCTGGTTGAAAACAGCAGAGGTGTATTTAGAGGGCAAGTTGTTGGTCAGGGTGATATCCAAGAGGGTGCCCATGTTTACGGATTTGGGGTTGTACCTGGTAGGTTCTTTGATAATATTTGTGAGATTGATAGCATCTAGCTTAGATTGTAGGACGGCCGGGGTGTTAAGCAAATCACAAATCACCTAGCAGTACAAACTCTGATGATAGATGCGGGGCAATCAATTCACATATGGTGTCCAGGGCACAGCTGGGAGCAGAGGGGGGTCTATAACAAGCGGCAACAGTGAGGGACTTATTTCTGAAGAGATGGATCTTTAAAGGTAGAAGCTCAAACTGTTTTGGCAGTAGATTGATTTACAGTAGATTGCAATTCTGCCCTCTTTAGCAGTTCTGTCTTGATGGAAAATGTTGTAATTGGGGATGGAAATTTCAAAAATGTTGGTGGCCTTCCTAAGCCAGGATTCAGACACAGCTAGGACATCAGAGTTGGGGGAGTGTGCTAAAGCAGTGAATAAAGCAAACTTAGGGAGGAGGCTTCTGATGTTAAAATGCATGAACCCAAGGATTTTATGGTTGCAGAAGTCAACAAATGAGAGCGCCTGGGGACACACAGGTCCTGGGTTAACCTCTACATCATCAGAGGAACAGAGGAGGCGTAGGATGAGGGTACGGCTAAAGGCTAAAAGAACTGGTCATCTAGTGCTTTGGGAACAGAGAATAAAGGGAGCAGATTTCTGGGCGTGGTAGGATAGATTCAGGTCATAGTGTACAGACAAGGGTATGGTAGAGTGCGAGTACAGTGGGGGTAAACCTAGGCATTGAGTTACGATGAGAGAGGTTGCATCTCTGGAGGCGCCAGTTAAGCTAGGTGCGGTCTCCGCATGTGTGGGGGGTGGGACAAGGTGGCTATCTGAGGCATGTTGAGCAGGACTAGGGGCTCCGCAGTAAAATAAAACAATGAGAGCTGCCCTAAACAACAGTATACAAGGCATATTGACATTAGAGAGAGTCATAAAGCAATCACAGGTGTTGATTGGGAGAGCTAAGACAACAGGTGGACAATAACGGGTAAAACAGCTAAGACAACAACGGGTAAATGGCAATAAATGGGCAGAGAGGGTCAGTTAGCTACACACAGGGCCTGAGTTCGAGCCTGGGGCCGACAGATAAACTAAATGAAGTACCGTGTTATTGAACAGTCCAGCAAGCATCTTCTCTGTAGCCGAGTGATCATAGGGTCATATAAATAAATTGGACATTTTTGTGTAATTCATTTCAGAAAATGTACAAACAAAACACCACACTTTCTTACCTTGCAAAAAGAAATGTAACTATATTGTATTCTACCAACAAAAAAGCCATTATTGCTGTGTGTATTTGTCCCTTAAGGTTCTTGTGTAATGTGATATTGTACCCCCTAGCCAATTGTCCTTTGTATATTCTATATACTGTATAAACTTGTGTTCCCCCATGTACTTTTTGTATTGATTTGTTAAGAGAAAAGGGGGAAAAATTAAGTCAATTTTATGAAAACATGGAAATATGTGAATATATATTTTTTGTTGTTGTTGATAATATTCGCATGAAAATCTGTTTTCCTTGCCTAATGGACGGAAACCTAGTTATAGGCTCACAAATAAAAGACACTGTATCGGGACAAAGATGTTTGAGACATTTTATATAAAAACGAAATTAATCAAGACACCTTTGATTTCAGTGATGGAAAAAGTACCCAATTGTCATACTAAAGTGAAAGTAAAGATACCTTAATAGAAAATGACTCAAGTGAAAGTCACCCAGTAAAATACTACTTGAGTAAAGTCTAAAAGTATTTGGTTTTAAATATACTTAAGTATCAAAAGTAAAAGTATAAATCATTTCAAATATTAAACAAACCAGATGGCACAATTTGTGTTTTTATTTATTTATGGATAGCCAGGGGCACACTCCTACACTCAGACATAATTTACAAGTGATGTATTTGTGTTTAGTGAGTTTGCCAGATCAGAGACAGTAGAGATGGCAAGGGATGTTCTCTTGAGAAGTGTGTGAATTGGATCATTTTCCTATCCTGCTAAGCATTCAAAATGTAACAAGTACCTTTTAGGTGTCAGGGAAAATGTATGGAGTAAAACATACATTATTTTCTTCAGGAATGTGATAAAGTGAAAGTAAAAGTTGTCAAAAATATAAACAGTAAAGTACAGATACCTCCAAAAACTACTTAAGTAGTACTTTAAAGTATTTTTACTTAAGTACTTTACACCACTGTTTGATTTAGTCATTTGATTTTAGTTTTTCAATTAACAGCTGTGACACTAAACAAGACATTATAAAAAGCTATTTGTTTAATCAATAATCAAGTTTTTCAGGTGCAATTTAGCAAACTTATATAGAGTAACACAGTATGAGTCATAATACCCATAAAGCCTAGCGGTCAAACAGGGAAATGGTTCCAATGGTTTTTCTACCATTCATTTTTCCCATAGGGGATTTCAGAAACAATTACAAACCCTGGCATGAAATTTTGACAGTGTAACAGTGTAAATCTCTCTAGGACAAGGGGACCTTATAAAAATGTCACACCAGGGTAAGCCTACACGAAACACAGCCCTTATTTTAAATGTTTCTAAAAAATGTATGGTGGAAAAATTATTGGAACCATTTCCCTGTTTGACCGCTAGGTTTTATGGTTATGACACCTCCACTGTGGGCTCTATGAAATGAGATACAGTTTTGCAAAGCTGAATGTCAAATTGAGTCAAATACAATTTAGTGAACTTGCTGTTTCTCTACAATTAAATTAAAATACAATTCACAGTTATTGGGTGTATAAAGTTATTGGGTGTATACTGGCACAACCCTAAACAAAGCACAAATTGGCATACCATTGATTATATTAATTAAAAAACAAAACGTTTGTATTGAAAGTATATTGTCCACAAGCAAGAGCTTCCAGATCTTAGACAGCAGGTGGAAACAGGACATATTCTTATATCCCTCCAGTAATATTGAGAAGGCTTTTCATATTGATCCTATTTTCCCTTGTGCAGTAATATATGCCATTTATTCATCCACTCTCCCTAATTACTATAACTCGTTCTGTGAACAAATACAAAACATTTTGACAGTTAACTCAGGAAATAAGAAACTCAATATAATAACTCAATTACAGTTACTTTAGACAGTAACAACCTTTTCCTCAGAGATCCTTCATTAAACCACAGGATTTTTCGCACCCTCTTGCTCCTGGATATGTAATTTTGCTGCCTAAAAGTAAAAGAAAATAAAAGTTATATACCAGTAGATCCAAATGGTCTAGCTGTAGTCGATGGAATCCCATTATTATACTGCCTGTCTTGATTAGAGTAGACCGGCATGTAAATCAAATGTACTACATACGAGAGGTCATTAAAGGTTGCGTGTGTCTCACCTTTTGGACAAGCACGTCAGCATCGGAGCCATCAGAAGCCGCTCCGTTCTGCACACCGTGGGCCCCAGAGTCCTCAGGGGCCACAGGGTTCTCTATGGTCAGCTGGGGTGTGTCTATGGCCGAGGACTGGAGCTCAACATTCTCTGAGTTATTGGAGTTGGTCACATCGGAAGTACTCGCTGTCAACGCAGAAGAGCTTTCTTCTTCTTCTCCTTTCTTATCTGAGGTGGTGGAGTGCTGGTCTGAAGGAGGCTCTCTCTCTTTCACATACTTCTCTTCCTCCATCAGTTTCTCTTCTGACTTCTGGCCGCTGCCAGAGGCCCCTTTTGTGGTGGTGTTATCCCTGCTTTCAGATTCCGGTTTCTTCTCTGCAGTGGGGCCTTCACTGCGGGTGGAGTCTGCATCCAGGTCTTGGGCCTCTGAAAAGGGCTCTTTAGTGGGTGGGGACCGTGGGGAGACTGCAGGGGTGCTGGTTAATGACTCATCATAGCGAGGACTACTAAGGGATCTGAAACTGGACCTGTCTCTAGTGAGGGTGCCGGACTTGCCCGGACTATAACTCTGATGGAAGTCAGAGAAGCTAGCACTCCACGACCTGGGGGACATGAAAGATCGCCTCTTCAGAGAGCCAGTCCTGAAAGATATGTGAGAGGAGGGATAGGATGACTACATGTTGATACGCTTACTTTGCTTTAATTACCGTTATGCTTTATGTAACACTCACTATTTCGTTCATCCCAGACCACAGCTCATAGATAGACTCAAAATGGGAGGAGTTAATTTAAAAAAAAAACAGGGCTGGTGAGAGATGGAAAATCCTAGCCAACTTACTGATTCAACCCTTTGATGACAAACACCTTGTCTGGATGCTGATCCTTCAGGTCCTTCATCACATTCTGTAAATAACTGTTGAACTGAAAGAGAGGATATTACACCAGTTTAAGAATAGATATAAATTGAAAGAACTAGGACTTTTGTTACCTAAATGCTGACAAAACAGTTAAGTTTTTTATAAACCAAAGCAAAGCCCCACATAACTGCTTTTTTCACTGTGTTCCCACCCCAGATATTGAGAAGAATATGACCTGCACATACCGTAGTCATTTCCTTGAAGAAGGTGTCCCGTAAATTTGAGATGGCTGTGAAGACTGACACATAGCATCCAATTCGACTTGGAACAAAATGAAGAGAAGAAAAAACATTATTCATATAAATTGTCCGCTACCTTTTCATACACACTTGATCTGATGATGCATTTGTCATTCTGCTATCTGGCTATGTGCGGACTTCTGACTCGTTACCTGTCATAGAGAGCAGGGAGCTCATCCCTCAGCTCTCTGTTGATGTCCTCGAAGACAATCTGGGTTCTGTTTACCTCCTCAGCTGCCTGTACCAAGAGAAGCACCATGACGAGATGAGTTTGTAGTTTTGTTTAAATGATCATGGCTGTGCAAATTAAGTAGACAGAGGTATCTTGTCTGTCTGACCTTGGCAATTTTGACATCATCTTTCTTTTTAGCATTCTGCATCGCCTCCAAGTGGTGACGGGAGGAATCATAGTCGACTAATTTCCTGCCTCGTTTGGCCACCCTCTCCTGGGGGGTTGGAGGAAAGGAATAATGCCCGTGTGAGATCAAATATTTAGGGAGTGTGTGTCTGTGTGTCTGTGTGTGTGTGTGTGTGTTTCCATCCTTACCCTGACATCGGGGAACTGGCTTATGTAAGATTCAATGGTGCAAAGTGCCTTATCTATCAGCTTCGCCTCATAATCATTCCACAGGAGGTCTTCACCCTGTTGGCATATGGAGAAAATGTATGTTTTTTTATACAGAAATTTGCATAATAATAATAATAATCAACAGTCATGCATGCCATTCTTAATAATACAGCAGTGCGATGACTGACCTCTATAATGGTCCCCAGGTCCTCTTCTCCATCCCAGTCCGGCTCATAGACACCATACAGAGACTGGGAAAGGCGTTTTGAAGCTTCCCGCATTCCTGTGGAAAGTCGACAGCATGGATCACATGTTATCAGACTGGGGCACTACTGATGGTGCTAAAGCTATAGAAAACTATGCAATTTATGGACAACATCATACAGATCACGTTTAATTTACAACATAGACGGACTGAACAAATGTTTACCTTTGACAGAACTAAGGTAAATCTTCAGGTCCTTGTATAACCGGTTCCCATCAATCTGCAAACAGAGATTATAGAGTGACTCATCTTGTCTGTAGGCTATACATACATCTATGGGATTTACTGGGGCACATTTACAGGCCTTTTCTATAGAATATAAATCACATATCTGTTTAAGGTTATCGTTACAGGTTCATACACATGGTGTGGTCTGATCTCTGTGTAGTACTGTACAGTCATGGTGACTACCTGTTGGTCATTCAGATTTAGGAGGCATTGTTCAAATATTTCATCTTTGGTCTCCACTGTCTTTCCAAACTTCTGCAAGACCTACAAAGTAGGGAATACTATACATGTCAAACCTCAAACAACGTAATAATATTGTGCATTATATTGAGAAAGTTAAAGAACTGTATACCTTCTCTTTGCCCCTGCTCAGCTGCCTTTGGAATCTTTTAGCAAAGACCCCAGTGCCTCCTTTTGGACCATTGCCCTCTGCCATAATTTCTCCTTTTCCCTGGTGTTGAGCTTTTTATCCCTGGAAATGTAGAGGTTGAGGAAAGACAAGTTAAGATATTAGTCAGGATGGATGCCTATTAAGCTCAAGATCAAAAGTGCATCAGACATGTATGGCAGTTTTAATGACTACATTTAAAAAATGTTACTAGGCAAGTCAGTTAAGAACAAATTCTTATTTACAATGACAGCCTACCCCAGCCAAACCCTAACGATGCTGGGCCAATTGTGTGCCACCCTATGGGACTCCCAATCATGGCTGGTTGTGATACAGCCTGGAATTGAACCAGGGTCTGTAGCGACGCCTCTAGCACTGAGATGCAGTGCCTTGGACCGCAGCGCCACTCTGGGGTCCCCCTGTGCTCCCAGTGTTTTTAGCACACCTATGTCTGACTAATGTATTGCATTATTAGCCTGGGAGGAAGGAAGATGAACTGGTGGTGGCTTGAGTTTGAAGAGGAGGGAGTACAGGGCTTAGCATGTCTCTCTCGATGCTAAAAATAGATTTTGGCTTGGAAAAGTTGAATATTTTCAGAAGGAGTCAGGTAATTGGTTAAGGGCAGAGGATTGGAGAGAAAGAGAGAGGAGATCTAGGGAGGCAGAGGATGGGTTTGAATCTGTTGAAGCTAGAAATAACAAGTGAGAGGTTGTCAAGGAAGATTGGTGTCAAATTCAAACAAGTGGAGCTGGATGGCAGTTTGAGTTCTGGGGATGAAATGGAAGGGGTAGAAGGTGCTGTGAGGAGCTCGGAGCCCGAGCCTTGCATTGATGCATATGGTTATGATAAAGATACATTTGGTCCAGTAGGAGTGACATTTCTGGATAAAGTGGATCCTTGCCTTTTGGTGGATCCATTTGTAGTTTCAGGGTTGGTGGGAAAAGAGTTGGGTGCAGTTGAATCAGTGAAGGTAAACTGTAGTGGACTTGTTATATTTGTTTGTGTTTCTTCTGACCAGAACTAGCGGGCGCTCCGTGTCACACAACTTGGGTCAAGATCTGTTTCTTGCTTTGCTCTTAGGAACAGGGCACCATTAAAATGAGCTATTTCTGGTGTAGTGTTTAGTGTGGAGGTGAAGTTGAAGATTCCTGGTGTTTGTGACGCCCACCGTTTGGTGTGACGCAGACCCGGTGGTGAGTGTGGTGAAACAGAGGAGTCACTGTCAGTCCTATTGAGTCAGAGTCTTTACCCGACAAGGTCATGATAGGATATATCAGTTATCCAGTTAAAGCTTTTGTGGCGAATCCACTGCACTGTTTCAGGTGCAACATTTATAGTCGTGTCACAACAGTGTGTATGAGGGAAATTCCAGGATGTGGGAAGTGTGCAGGAAGGCATGGGATTGAGGATTGTGTCGTTTTGGTGGATAAAGTGGTGTCAACTGTTGGGGTGCACATGTTGCTGTGGATATCTGTGCTAGCACCGAGGGATAGACCAATGAACAATATACAGTATGCTTCAGTAAGGTTGGCTTCTTAGTGTTCATAGCAATGGTTATCAACTGTACTGCAGAAATTGAACATAAATCACAGAAAAAATATGTTGTGGTGGCAGCTGCAGAAAAGTATTTGGGAGTATGAGATTTTACTTCAGAAGAGTTACAGCATGTGCAGAGTGGTAGTGTCCAATCCTCTCAGGGCCTTGGCCTGGGGTAGGATAAGACTGGGTTAAAGTAAAGGTGATGAGTTTGAATGAGTATAGAGTTAGTTGGTAGGGTAATTAAAATATATTTATATTTTTCATTTTTCCCACTTCCCCTTTACGATTTTGTATCACAAAGTGTAATTGAGCTATACTATAGTTCAGTTGGGGGCGTAATGCAACATTGGATGCCAACCGTTTTTAAACCTCACCAAAGAAGAAGACGCCGCCTATGTCTTATCAAATTGTCGTTGGCCACGCCTACATACTATGGAAGTGAACTTTACACAGGACTGTTTCAAGATAGTGGGGCTGGTCCGATGTCAGAATACCATTTGATATTATATAATTTACTGGACCTGATAAAGGGAGTACGATAGCAAAATGTGCAGCTACAGACCTGAGAATCCAGTGGACTGGATGGGCCATATCAGGAGCTCTCAAAACAGAGAAGTTTTATGATATAGCAGGTATATAACATGTTGATTTGAAGCATACCAATTCATGCCGAGGCGTGTTTGCAGGGAATCGCTACGATTTCAACCATTGGTTGAATAAGTAATCGAATCTATTAGGTTTGGGCATAGGTCTATTCTAAATAAAAATAATGCGGTCAAAACAAAATGTTTGCAATGGAATTAGGCTTTTTTTCCATTAATTAAAGTATCGCATTTTGTATCTGATGAATATCAATGTTACAAAACCACTTATTTAAACGGTTTCCGTTGCAAGAGGTAATGAATACACCCCAGTTTACTTCAACATTACCACCAACTGGTTTAGTCACCCTTGAAAGCCTCTATAAATAAGAATGCTAAAGCAATGATCCAAAGTCCAAGATGATTTGTCACAAATTGTCACATTGTAACGCGAGATTGGTCAATTTGTATCGTGATATGTTTACCACAAATTGTTACTCTGTAGCTCACCCGACTTAACTTTGTACAGTAGATCAATGTTACAATTTTACTAATGCAATATTGTTACGCCCTTTGTCGATCATCAAACATTTGCTATGGTAAAGGGAAATTACACGATAAGAGTGATGCTGAAACTCAGATGTTTACTTTAAAATGTATACCAAACAAAAATTAATGATTGCAAAGTTAAACAAACTAAACACATGTGCACAATGACTATGTTTAACAATTTCCACGGAAAATTTTACAAAAACACATTTACAAATGCAAAGTTTGGTAATAATGACAGTTTGCCATCATTCTGTCATAACATTTTATGATAGCCTTGAACTGAGTTATTATTGCATGTCATTATTTTTTTGTTTTGATGCAAAGTTTGGTAACCCTATGATTACACAAACCGCACAAATTGCCATTCTGTTACCAAATTTTAAATCTGCAATGTTCTTCAAGTAAATGTGTTTTTGCAAGAGGTTCAGTTGAAATTGTTAAAAGTAATCATTGCAAAGTTAAACAACTATGCACAATCATTCTTTTTGGTTTGGTATACATTTTAAAGTGAAAAATCGGGGTGTATCAGCATCACTCTGTTATAGTGGAATTGGCCATTACCATAGATGTTTTATCGACAAAAATGGTGTAGCAATATTGTAACATACTGTACCACTCTGTTACCATGGAATTGCCTTAAACCAAAAAACAACAGTCATGTAGGCCCATGCATTTTGACAATTGCATGTGACAATTGTTGTTGGCTTTTGCATTATTCTAGTATAATATGTTACAACAGATCTGTCTACATATGAACTGTCAAAATGCAAGTTAAAACTGATAGGACAGTATGTCCCATTCAGAATGAGCTATTTACTTTACAGTTAGTTATGTAAAACGCTGCAACTTACCTGTAGACACTGAATGGGAATTCCTTGTCAATGCAACAAATTAATTGCCTTTCTTGACAAGCTTCTTTAACTTGTCTTCTTGTGCTGCTCCTCTGCTCTGTATGTGCTCATCAAAAGTTTTACCCTTGAACTTTGGAGCTAATTGTCACTGTCTGTAGGCTACTGGGTAAAATATTAATTGGACACGCCTTACTGTGAAACGTCTATTTTTTAGGGTCTGGCACATTTATATTACTTGCCCACCTGAGTCGCTATTGGGGAGGGACTCTTGTCATTTGAGGCAAAATGTGCAGACTGGATTGGTAACAGCATGGGGAGTAAGGTAAGCTTGACAGAGTCGGGGTGAAAGGGTTTCCAATCTAGTGCACAGGCGGCCAGTGGCACCTTAATTGGGGAGGACAGGCTCATAGTAATGGCTGGAAAGGAATTAATGGAATGATATCACTTTCAAACACATAGTTTCCATGTGTTTGATACCATTCCATTCACTCTATTACTGCCATTTTTATGAGCCGTCCTCCCCTCAGCAGCCTCCTGTGACCTAATATCCAATCCCATCAGTGGAGAAGAACAAAACAGTTATAAACACCTGCAGAGCTTTAGTGTTCTCTGCTGATTTGCTTTTCATTCAACAAAGTTGTGTATCAGTTCAGCAGTCTTAGCCAAGGCTAAGGCTTGGGCCAACACAGTGTTGCAGAACCCTTTATGGTTGTGAGTCGTTATGGTTGGGTTAATGAATAATGCTGGGGATAATGTGACAATGGTACATTTACTCATGTTCTAACCTCTGCAGGCTTGGAACATTCCTTTTCATGCGGATCGTGAAGGACGGCCAGGATCGCAGGTTTAACCATGTGAGACAGCCCAGGGATATTCTTTGTGTGCTGGAATGTTCAAGGTACTTTGAATCATTATGGTCACCGGCTTTTATTTTTCTCACTCAGCCACAGTAGCAGTGATTTCCATCATCCTTAAGCAACCCGATATAGCCCATTAGAGAATCCACTTTAACTCACTGCTCAGTCTTATTTGCTCCTTATACATTTATGAGATTAGGATAGCCACTGATATCAGGGTTGTGCCCAAATGGGAGAGAACATAAATTAGTGTTAACATTGCACACTGATAGTATACAGTACTCTTTTGCAATTGTTTTCTTCTATTTTGGTCCCAGGTGAATGTCTTGTTGAGTAGGTGTAAAAATATTATTTAGACATCTTTTGATATATTCTACCAATGGTTCAGTCAATTATTTATTCCTCTACCTTTCAGTTGTCTGGGTGTTTGACGCACTTGCCCACTCTCATGCTGAACAGTGAGCAGCGAGATGTGCCTGATGGACTATCTGGGCTGGGGGATATGGAGCCGTGTCTTTGTCACAGAGGCCATCACAAGTGGCTCTTCAAAGGGAACCCAGATAATGCTGTGAGTCAGCCTGGTGGGCTTCCTTAGGGGAGGTTGACCTTTTTATAATTGTCATGGATGCAGTGGGGAAGTAATTCTCACTACAAAGTGCTGTAAACATGAGTCACGACCACTCTCAAAACATTGAATAAAACTTCCTGTATTTGTATGTTCATTTTATAGTATCTTAATTTACACAGGGAATAGCCTCAATCCAGCCTCCCCAGGGAAAGTTCATCCAGAGCGGGCTGTGGGGTGACAGCCAGCACCCTAACTACCTTGGGGAGATACTGCAGTGGTCTGGACTCTGGCTCTGCTTCGTCTGTGATGAAGGGTCCCCAGTATGCCATCTCCTCTGTTTGTCTGGTTCCTGCTGCGTCACGTTAGTGGTATTCCCATCCTGGAGAAGCGGGGTTCAGACTCTGCCTTCCAGAACACTCCTCTGGCCAATTCCCAAGTTCTGATGTTGCACACTTTCTAATAGGATGTTCTGGCTCAAGGGGAAACTTTCTGAACAGGACCACTAATCATCAAGCACCCAGTGTGCTGGTTCTCTCCAACAGTCTCTCATTCGAAGCACACACACCGAAACTTCATTGTATGAAACATATTGTTCAGAGAACACCCAGCCTTGACAGACATTCTAAATGTGGAACAAATGCTTTGATATAAACTCCTTTTCATGCAATTGCTGTGCAATAGCTTGCTGTTATGTTCATAGGCAAATTCATACGCTCTTTAAAATTTCTCAACACTACCATTCCAGGCATGTAAAAAGGCAGTTCATGCAGTAGACCTACTTGTACAGTGTTTATGTGCATGTCATCTAGGACCAATTCATTCCTAACACCGTAGAATTACATTTTCCCTTCATGGGAGCTTGTGTCAAGATTGTTGTAACAGAACACATTGTAGAGCAGAGACCTGACAGGTCCCCTGCTGCCTTCAAAATGATCTGTATACCATCATGTGCTTTTGTTCAAGTTTTTAGCAATACCAGAAAATGCAATAATGAAACAAAGACCATTTTAAATACTGGTCCACAAAAATCTTTGATCAAAGCAAATTTGACATTCTTGTTGAAATGCCACCATTTCTACACTCTGGTTCTCTGATGCAACATTCAAGCGTTCTATGCAGTTAGAGGTGCAGAACATTAGTCAGAACCAACCTCCCATTGTGCAAACAGAGTCATATTGGCCAAAACTGTAAGTTATATTTTTAGAACACTCAGGAAAGGAAACAAGGGAAGGTGAATTTCTCTCAAATGTATCCTCAAGTTGCAACATTTTCTCAAGTCACCAAGCATACAGCTGCATGGTTACCTTAAAGTTAGTTGATTATTGCTAAAGAATGCTGCAGACATTTATCAAATGTGCCAAATTAATATTACTACACTGGCTAGTCTTGAGTATGTAAAAGACAAATTGAGTGAAACATGTACAATCAAACTGCTTAAGCATGTAGACGTTACAAAAGGTGGTTTAATAAATTAACAGAAACATATTTTTAAAAATGCCACATGCAATAATAACTCCAAGTTCGGCATAAAAAGCTATGGAATGTTGTTTTCTAACTGGTAATGTGCAAGTTAAATTGCGTGTTACATAGAAAACAATCACCTGCCAAATTTCAGACGTGCGTATTCTCAACCAATGTTCAACATCCTTTGTAAATAAATCACAGAAAGATACTACAAACCTAGTAGGTTTCATTGCCTGAGGTTATGTTAAATCTTGATTTAACATTTAATCTTTAAAAAAATCAGAGCTCCAAAAGAGACCTTCCCTTTTGGTTGGAAAAATATCCTGTTCTATACTAAAATTGTAGCATTTTGAAATATAAAAACACAAAATAGGTGTTTACAACGTCTGTGGAAGCATTAGTCTCAGCAAATAAGTTGCTATTGCTAGGTATTGCATTTATTTCCCATTAGGTGAATAGAGCTGCCCTGCGGCTGCTTTGGATTACTTGAGGAGCGGAGATGCAAAGGAGTTTCCTGGGCGACTGGGGAATCCCACTACCACAGCAGACTTACTCCTACTCCCAAATCTGAAAGTTATAACACCACACACATATTATTAGTCAGGCAGTATTAGCATTAGTCAACAGACACCAAAGTTATAAGGAAGTGAATTAAGACTTGGGTGAAAAATTGACTCAAGTCATTCACCTTTACAAGCTGATAATTAGGTGAAAATGTACTCCAGACTGTCAGGTTTATAGACCAATGGTGTTTGCTTCGAGACTAGTGACAACTCAAGTCCTTCAGACAGGATCTTCATACACATTGCAGTGACCTACAACACAAAATGCTGAATAATTTAAATGCATGACAGCACAGAGTGCTTACTTGGGCGTGGTCTTGCTCAGGGTGGACCTCATGCGTTGACCCAAGGAGCTGGAGGACGGGGTTTTGTTCATCTGGTGGTGCTCTGGAGTTGTGAGGGGACCCAGCATGCTCACTTGAACAATATTAACAGTCAACATTAGTCACATTACCACAGTTTGTTACCAAGCTGTATATGTTCATTAGTTCTTATAAAAATCCTTAAATCTTCAACATAATAACAATAACCTAATAGAGATGTGTAGGGATGCATCCTATATCGGTGAACATATTGGAATCGGCCGAAATTAGCTAAAAATGCCAACATTGGTATCGCCCCGATGTCTAGTTTAACGGTGATGTGCAAAACCGATGTCAAAGCTGACGTGCATACCTATGTAAAACGTAGGTACATGACGTAATGACGCTACACAGCATTTCTAACCTAGCCCACAATGGCTGCTGTGTGGATCGAGCAGTCATTTGAAAGAGTAAGAACATTTCAGCGAGACAACTCAAAGGCGAAATCCATTAAAGCCAAGATAATGGAATTCATTGCCCTTGAAAATCAACCGTTCTCTGTCCTGGGTGATGTTGGCTTTCGTGACTGGTCGAGCACCAGTACACACTATCAAGTGTGCTATTTTTCAGATGTTTTCCTAATAGAGTTACACAGTAATAGCTTCACGACCAACTATGGAACGCCATTTGGGTATTTGCGTGTTGAAAAATATACATGTCAAATAACAGTTCTATTATAGAATGTTGTGTGTTCTGAATTTGCACGTGCAAGCCAAGCGCCACCACTACTATTAGTAGCACTGTCAAAGCTGTAAAATAAAAAGCCTGTAAACAAGCAAACACCGGCCACAAACGATGTGTTTACAATACCGCGTTGGTAATAAAGCATTATTTGTTTGACTGCAACTTCTGGGGTAGCTAGCTCGCTTTAGCTTGGTACCTAGCTAGCACCAATACAACCAGCATGAAAACAATGACCAATAAAAAAATTCAGCCATTTTCATTGTTTTTTGCAATGATTTAGGAATCCTTGTGAGTAAGTATTAGCTAGGTAGCTACTTATTATTATTATTATTACTTGTTGTTCGACCTATTGAAATTGAACTTCAGTTCAAGAAAATACATAGCTAGCCAGCTACTTAACCCTGTTGCCAAAAATTAACGTTATAAGCAGCCAGCTAGCTGCATCGCAAATATTAGCATTGTAGCTCTTATCGCAGGACTGTGTGAAATCACCTACTGTGCTGCCAACCTGTTAGAAGGTAACAGATTATTTTATTACAATGGTTAAATTGGATTTTCATTGTGTTCAATGGTGTTATTTGCCCCCTAGTGGAGCTTTCTGGTACTTAGAAAGACTATGCAAACAGGAAGTAGAGAATTTGTTCTGCACGCATAGAAGCAGCTACAAACAGCGCTATGGTGCAGGTCTTTCAATGTAGTTATTTCTTGTCATTCTTCAGCCTTGGAAAATATTTGTTTGTAAGTTCGATTCAAGCATTTAGCTAATGATGATAATCTTGTTATTGATAGAGTTGCTTACATAATGTTGGTTGCATTTACTCAAAATTGCAATGCCTTTAATGTATGTCGTTAGCTGTATTACTTTGCTCGTGCGTCATGCAAACGAATTGTAAAATATACAATACTGTAGTTTTGTTACTGTTTCTAGTGTAATATGCTTTGTTATTCTACATAGATGGTTGTACATTATTAGAGTAATGAAAGGAGCCAATTACCATAGGAGTAACAATTAGCTATATGGTTTGGCATCATGCCAGATGCATGGTACCTTAGCACGTGCTTTGTATTTATGCATCTTCAAATGTTTCATGTACAGCTACAGTATGTCGGTGTGAATTGAATACTAAAGTATATTATTTTCTGTATTTTGCAGTTTCACAACATAAACGTTTTCAATATATTCATTCAAGAAAAGTCACGCCTTGGGAGTTTTATTGAAGACTTAATTGTTAGCCATCTGTCTAGTTTTGCATGGGAATGCAACTCAAGGGCAGAATACCTACCCAGTCACCCAATTGTTTGTACTGACTTTCATATTGCACTGTACAGCTTTACCTCAATGATCCCCAATCCCTAGGTATCAGTCTACTCAATACCCAAGATTAGTTTTCCCAATGTCCTCCTCAGAGTTATCAGACTCCAAAACATTTATGCAGTATTGTTTTTCTTCTGGAACAGTGTTCAATACACATAGGATGACAATACATGTGGCTCAATTCACAGTTGTTTCAGAGTCCCACAATATGAGCTGACTGATACCATGTCATTGATCCACAATCCATAGGTAAGGCTGTACAGTGAAATAAGTATGCCCCCAATGGAATTCCAAGTACTATACATAGTGTGATTTAAACAGAGTTGTCAAATTAACAAATTGTCTTTTGATTGTATTTTGTTGATTTTACGTAACATTGCAACCTGATCTATTTGTATTAATTTGCATCACTGTCAATGACATACTTTTATTTTGAAAGCTAATCGCAAAGTCCACTATTGTGGCTAGCTTCACATAGATCGGTCCGACCACCATTAAATAAAAAATAACAGTCTTATTTATATATATGGATTATTTTAGATGACCCCTAGCTATATACAGTTTTAGTCAGAAGTTTACATACACATAAACCAAATACATTTAAACTCAGTTTCACAATTCCTGACATTTAATCCGAGTAAAAATTCCCTGTCTTAGGTCAGTTTGGATCACCACTATTTAAGAATGTTAAATGTCAGAATAATAGTAGAGAGAATGATTTATTTCAGCTTTTATTTCTTTCATCACATTCTCAGTGGGTCAGAAGTTTACATACACTCAACTAGTATTTGGTAGCATTGCCTTCAAATTGTTAAACTTGGGTCAAACATTTCAGGTAGCCTTCCACAAGCTTCCCACAATAAATTGTGTGAATTTTGGCCCATTCCTCCTGACAGAGCTGGTGTAACTGAGTCATGTTTGTAGGCCTCCTTGCTCGTTACGCTTTTTCAGTTCTTCCCAGAAATGTTCTATGGGATTGAGGTCCGGGCTTTGTGATGGCCACTCCAATACCTTGACTGTTGTCCTTAAGCCATTTTGCCACAACTTTGGGAAATATGCTTGGGTCATTGTCCATTTGGAAGACCCATTTGCAACCAAGCTTCCTGACTGATGTTTTGAGATGTTGCTTGAATATATCCACATAATTGTATGCCTAATAATGCCATCTATTTTGTGAAGTGCACCAGTCCCTCCTGCAGCAAAGCACCCCCACAACATGATGCTGCAAGCCTCGTGCTTCACGGTTGGGATGGTGCTCTTCGGCTTGCAAGCCTCCCCCTTTTCCTAATAACATAACAATGGTCATTATGGCCAAACAGTTCTATTTGTTTCATCAGACCAGAGGACATTTCTCCAAAAAGTACAATCTTTGTCTCCTTGTGCAGTTGTAAACTGTAGTCTGTCTTTTTTATGGCGGTTTTGGAGTTGTGGCTTCTTCTTTGCTGAGCGTCCTTTCAGGGTATGTCGATATGAAACCATTTCACTTTGATATGCTTTTGTACCCGTTTCCTCCAGCATCTTCACAAGGTCCTTTGCTGTTGTTCTGGAATTGATTTGCACTTTTTGCACCAAAGTACTCTAGGAGACAGCATCTCTTTCCTGAGCGTTATGACAGCTGTGTGGTCCCATGGTGTTTATACTTACATACTATTGTTTGTACAGATGAACGTGGTACCTTCAGGTGTTTGGAAATTGCTCTCAAGGATGAACCAGAGGTCTACAATTTGTTTTCTGAGTTCTTGGCTGATTTCCCCATGATGTCAAGCAAAGAGGCACTGAGTTTGAAGGTAGGCCTTGAAATACATCCACGGGTATACCTCCAATGGACTCAAATGATGTAAATTAGCCTATCAGAAGCTTCGAAAGACATCATTTTCTGGCATTTTCAAAGATTTTTCAAGGCACAGCCAACTTAGTGTATGTAAACTTCTGACCCACTGGAATTGTGATACAGTGAATTATAAGTGAAATAATATGTCTGTAAACAATTGTTGGAAAAAAATACTTGTCATGCACAAAGTGGATGTCCTAACCGACTTGCCAAAACTATAGTTTGTTAACAAGAAATTTGTGAAGTGGTTGAAAAAACGCCACCAACCTAAGTGTATGTAAACCTCCGACTTTAACTATAGCCTCTAAAACAGATTTAGTTTTGCAATGTTTTTGGGGAAGAACATTGTTTGCATCCATGAACTAGCTCGCTTTTCTTTCTGACCAGCACTGTAGGTGCGCGAGACAACTTTAACAGCATCATAAAATACGCATTGATGAATCGTTGTGACATATGAAATATGAGTGATAGTGCAATCAATGTGTAATATGTAATAACTACTTAAAAATGAATGAAAGCGTTATTTGACATGCATGTTTTTTGACACGCGAAGACCCAAACGGCTTTCCATACAAATCCTGGTTGAGAAGGAAACAAATGAACAACGAAACAGCAAGTAAGTGAAAGAAATAGGTTTTGATTATGTTTTACTGGTAATGGGGACATATGTAAATGCACAATATAACTTTTTGGTCAATGCGGTGAGTGTAACCTTTTATTTAACTAGGCAAGTCCGTGAAAAACAAATTCTTATTTTACTATGACAGCTTTCCCTGGCCAAACCCGGAGACGCTGGGCCAATTTTGTGCCTCCCTATGGGACTCCCAATCATGGCCGGATGTGATACAGCCTGGAATCGAACCAGGGACTGTTGTGACACCTCTTGCACTGAGATGCAGTGCCTTAGATCACTGCATCCATGTGAGTGTGTTAACTATTTAACTGTACTAAAATGTTTAAAACGCCGCAAAAATTTAAAATATCGGATATCGGCCAAAAATGTCATGTCGGTGCATCACTAGAGATTTGGTTTTGGGTTGCCGAGATAACGCTTTGCTAGACTCATGCACTCGCTCACCTTTCTGGTCAGGGGTATAATAGTTAGCGTTCTTGATGATCATGTGATCAGGTTGCAGCTGGTCAAGGTCCACCATCATGAACTGGCTCCAGTACTCCACCGGCAGGCCCAGCAGACGCTCAATAACCTGGGTAACAATAGAAAAACAATAACTACTATAAATCACTCGTGAGGGGAAATGTACAGTTTTATTGAATTGAAACGAATTACAGCCTATTGCGTCGTCATCTTCCAAGCAGGCAAAACAGAGCTAACAACTTGCAAGACTAAGACATTGTTTTTGAACAAAAATGGCAATCATGTCACTTTTGCAGCCCATGTGTTTTTGTGAAGAAATACTGCCACTTAAAACAAGAGCTGTGTTGTTGTAATGTGTCTTACCTTGGGCTGGCGTTTGGTGTCCTGTATGATTGTCATGGGCTCTGGGTCAGGCACTGCATGGCCAACGATAGTAGGCCAAAACACCCGTGCCAGATTGGGGATGTCCATCTTAGTGTCCAGGCTTTGGGTGACCCTGAAAGAGTTTATGGTGGTCGATAAGGATGTAGGGAAAAACACCTGTCACAGAATGCAACAAGCATGGCCTCTTTCTACAAGACATGTCAAGAAAGGCTTGGTTGTTCATATACAATTAAGTGAGTAAGCAGAGCTCATAGTTAAATGTACAGCAGATGCTCACCTCTGGAGATGAATGGCCATGAAGGCCAGGGTGGCTCTGTTGGCCTGTGGCAGGTCACTGATGGTCTGGTACATCAGGGCAATGCTGTTATCCTCATCCACAAGCTCTGAGGACAAAGAGTGCAATGTAGAAATCACAGAAGTTGAGTAGCAGGGGGAAAAAAAGTTTTACTGTAGAGGGAGAATGTGACATTGCATAGACTTAGTAACTATAGTTACTGGTGACTAAGAATACCATGAATGAACACTGAAATATACCACATTAACTATTACTAACCAAAACATTCAGCGTGCCCTAACACAAAATGGCTATGCAAAACAACCAAAAGACAACTTTATTCAGTCGACCACTGGCCGAACAAACCACAGAGACTGATACAGTTTTATCGCTATAGAGCCAACACCTACCTGCAGCCTACATGAAGGTGCGGTTGAGGCGGAAAGTAAGGAGGGGCTCTGAGGTTCCTGAGGAAGTCCTTGAGGAGGCCAGTGATGCAGTGGATATCTTCCACCTTGCTGAGCAGCGGGACAGTCTTCCCTCGCAAGAACGTATACTTCAGTTCCTTCACTGTGCGGTCAGAACCAGACAGCCGATAGAGGCCGGTCTGGGAGTGAAAAGAAAGAGCATGGTGAAACTTAAAGCCTTAGAAAGCGTGAAACACAGAAGCTATAAATTCTACTGTATAAACTAATTGTTTTTATTATATTTTAACCTTTATTTAACTAGGCATCAGTTAAGAACAAATTCTTATTTACAATTACGGCCTAGGAACAGTGGTTTAACTGCCTTGTTCAGGGGCAGAACAACATTCTTTTTGCCCTGTCATCTCTGGGATTTGATCTAGCAACCTTTCGGTTACTGGCCCAACGCTCTAACCACTAGGCTACCTGCCGCCCAAACTAAGCTATAAAAGGCAGTAATGATTCAGCCCAGTGTGAGATTGAGACAAAAACACTCACCTCATGTAGGCCCCTCTGCTCAATCTCATTGACACAGTGCACCACCAAAGAGGGAATCATGGGAGATTGGACATGGGAGACGTAGTCTGCAAGTGTGCCCTGGGAAGGAAATAAAAGTAAGAGAATGTTTATCCCACTGAACTAAACTCAAGAGATCTTTGAAGAAAAACAGATTTACATCAGAATAAAAGTATTAGAATACAAGCAGAGAAGTACAATGGAATTTTCCCCTTACCTCTCCAATTTTGACAGGAGTGCCACCCAGGATGGGGATGCATGGCAGGGGACAGAGTTCACGACACTTCAGGGAGATCTTCCCAAACTTGATCCTCTTGCCACAAGGCACACACGACTCAGGCTTGATTACCTGTGCATGCGGTAGAATAAAGCTTTTAACTCGAAAATAAGAACCAACATTTTCTGCCTTGCTAAATTAATCTCATGTCACCCATACATTAACCCTCTCTGTCTGAAAACAAATTACATTCGCTTTGGAGACACATTTTTGATTACGGACACTCCCGTTGCCCTGGGGTGTGCTGGGTTCCTGAGGCCTGCTATCGCTCTCTGGCCGGTTGGGCATGACATCCTCAGACTTGACTGACTCAAGAGTCCCACTCCAGTGTAGCTAGACAGGACAGACAGACAGACAAAGGTGAAATACAGATCAGAGTCTGACAATGCAGTTCTGATGAGTTATGAACATACATTTGTCACATTGTCAAGGATAAACTAATATAGTCTAGCTGCCTGCATCTTTCCAACTGAATATCCTATCATGCTTCAACATACAATACTAACTCTGAGTAAAATACAATCCTCCATTTTAAAGTTGATCAAATCCACAGTAAATGAGTAAAAGCTCTAACCAGTTTTTCTCCTGCTCCGGGTCCAGTAGGGAACAGCCTCAATAGTAGAGACGGCTTTGATGGGTCCTCCGTCAGCAGGCACGGTCACTGTGGTCTTGGCCACAAGAGACTCATTTCCCTATGACCATGAAACATAACATCAGTCAAATCACTGTAAACTTCAACAGTATATCGAGTAACAGCTCTCAGTTATCTATAGAAATTAAACTAAAATCTTTACCTTCTCAGACGTTCTGCCTGTTGATCGAGACCTTTTGGAAGCACTTGGGGGGGCTGTCAGTGAAATTTCTAGAGGTAGAGCGCTGTAATGAAGAGGGCTAACATCTTAAAAACTCCACACATAGATGTTCAAGAAATGGCTGGTAAATATTTTGCATCCAATACACTTTGTTTACCCTTTTTTCACGTTTCTTCAGCCGCACAGTTCTCATGATGGACTGGAGTCCCAGTCCTGGAATGGTTAATCAAACGAACGGACCGGGTTCATTATTGCAAATACACTATATACACACAAAAGTATGTGGACAACCCTTCAAATTAGTGGATTAGGCTACTTCAGCCACATCCGTTGCTGACAGGTGTCTAAAATTTAAAACACATGCAATCTCCATAGACAAACATTTGCAGTAGAATGGCCTTACTGAAGAACTCAGTGACTTAATGTGGCACCGTCATGGGATTCCACCTTTCCAACAAGTCCGTTCGTCACATTTCTGCCCTGCTAGAGCTGCCCCAGTTATTGTGAAGTGGAAACATAGAAGTAACAACGGCTCAACCGCGAAGTGGTAGGCACACAAGCTCACAGAACGGGACCACCTAGTGTGTAACGCCTAAAAATAGTCTGTCCTCGGTTGCAACACTCACTGCCAAATTCCAAACTGCCTCTGGAAGCAACATCAGCACAATAACTGTTTGTTGGGTGCTTCAAGAAATGGGTTTCCATGGCCGAGCAGCCGCACACAAGCCTAAGATCACCATGCGCAATGCCAAGTGTTGGCTGGAGTGGTGTAAAGCTTGCCGACATTGGACTCTGGAGCAGTGGAAACGCAGTGATGAACCCTTCACCATCTGGCAGTCGGACAGACTAATCGGGGTTTGGCGGATGCCAGGAGAACGCTACCTGCCTAAATGCATAGTGCCAAATGTAAAGTTTGGTGAAGGAGGAATAATGGTCTGGGGCTGTTTTTCCATGATTCGGGCTAGGCCCCTTAGTTCCAGTGAAGGGAAATCTTAACACTACAGCACACTACATTCTGTGCTTCCAACTTCGTAGCAACAGTTTGGGCAAAGGCCCTTTCCTGTTTCAGCATGACAATGCCCCCATGCACAAAGCAAGGCCCATACAGAAATGGTTTGTCGCGATCGGTGTGGAAAAACTTGACCGGCCTACACAGAGCCCTGACTTTAACCCCAACGAACACCTTTGGGATGAATTGGAACACCAACTGCGAGCCAGGCCTAATCGCCCAACATCAGTGCCAGACCTCACTAATGCTCTTGTGGCTGAATGGAAGCAAGTCCCAGCAGCAATGTTCCAATATCTAGTGGAAAGCCTTCCCCGAAGTGTGGAGACTGTTATAGCAGCAAAAGGGGGGGACGACCAACTCCATATTAATGCCCATGATTTTGGGATGAGCGGTTCAATGAGCAGGTGTCCACATTGTTTTGGTCAAGTAGTGTATATAGCACATTATCGTCTCAATTACATATTGTATTGGTTGTCTTAGCCCTTCTCCCTACTAATGGTTTGGCTATGAGTAACATAATTGATGATTCAGAGGCTCAAGAATTTATACAAGACAATGATACAAGCTTACCAGAGAGCCATCCGTTTTATCATAGCTGATGTCTGATAAAATGGAGGCAGACTCATCTATGGTCTGCAATCTATGCTTTCAAACTCTGGAAGAGGAACTCTGGAAGAGGAGCAAGACAGTAGCAAGGGATCCTTAACTTTTGCTGGTGTTAAGGTTGGCTCGTGCTGCCTGAGATCGAGCGTTGAGGAAAGCCAGAGCAGAACGCTGCTCTTCATTCAGCTGGAGGCTGTTGCTGGAGCCCTCAGTGATTAGAAGCTCCCGAATCAGCTGGATCTGACGGTCCTGTAACACAACAGAACGCAGGGAGAAGGAAGGTGAGAGGAGTTGTTTAAAGCCATTCAACAGTTTCTTCAGAGAAGAGTGAACCAGTCTGAGGGTACCAGTGACGAGAATAAAATAAAATATGAATTAGACTTGATGTGAATACACACAAACTTCTCACAGTTAGCCTCTGCCTTCTGGCGCCTGCGGATCTCCACGTCGACTTGATTGCGAGCATGCTTGAGTTTGACTTCCAGAGCTCCCCTCTCGGTTTCTGCTTTGGCAAGCACTTCCTTGCAGGACCCTAGGTCCTGCTCAAACCTGAGCCATCTACGATGACAGTCCTCAAAGTTGGGGGCCATCTGGATGAACTCTGATACGAGAAAATGCACAATAAAGGTGTGGTAGCTTTGAATATATAGTCCAGCATTGTCTATACTATTAATCTTAATGTCAAATCAAATTAAATACAATTACTTACGGGGTTCAATGCTCTCATTGAGTATGTCAACATGAGACCACAGATTGTCAAACAAGCTGTGTAGGTTTAACACAGGAGCGTCCATCTTCTGAGAAAAATAAGGGCACATAGAAACCTCTGAAAATAAGTTTGCTAAATGTCAATAGGTGAATAACCTCGTCCCCCGGCTAATTGCGAATGGGCGAAAGTGTCTGGTGGTGGTGAACCCTGGCTGATAATTCATCATAGCCAACTATGATGAACAGATCAACTGTCTTTTCCTAATCCAAAAAAATAGCACAGAATAAATAAGATGCAATTTCCCAATATTAGCGAACCAAATTTGCCACATAAATCACCCAAATTAGCTAAAAACCTGCACATACAACATACAATTTAGATGGAAGGAAAGCAACAGTAGATTTTGCTCAGACGCTAACGTTAGCTGGCTACAGTAGCTAGCCAACATTGCTGGTGATGTGGAATTTAAAAAACTACTTGTACAGCTAAATTAGCTACTAGCATGCTAAAGTTAGCTGCCACTACATACCATTTGAGTCCACCACACTAATGAAAAAAGGCAGACAAAACAGAAAAATCTTTGCACAGCCAAATGTTTTGACCTCTGTTTTTGCACTGGATGATCAAGTTTGTTATTCTTTTGTTTGGGTTATCTCACGCTAAACTCCTGGAAGTGTGTACAAGAAGCAAGGCAGGCGCGTTGCATTTCAAATGTACCCACTAGCCAATGAATATCAACTGACGTTCTTCACCTAGCTGTAAATCAACGCGCACATGGCGGTTACCACAGCCACAATGTCAAAATTAGCTATATTGTAAAAAAAAAAAAGATTGGTCTTAATTTAAGGTTAGGTTAGGCATAAGGTTAACAGTGTGGTTGGGTTTAAAATGTGATTTTATGAAGATACATTTTTAAATAGGTGGCGTTTATGCCTTGTGGGTGTGGTAACTAGTGACGACTGCCCCATTAAACGACTGATGTTAGCTCTGATCCAGTATCCACCAGTCCAGTGTTTCCTCCCCACAGAGCAGTCATTTAGCTTCTCTCTCATGGGAAAACGCAAAACTCAAATCAGCTTCAAATGCAGCATACAAGAGTGAATAAAATGGGTGAAATATTTATGAACATCTGGGAAAATCTAATCCATATTACATTATAATGGTGAATATTATGACAATAATTATTGAGCATTAGTATTAACATGAATTCTCATTATATCATATTGATTGATATCATATTAACATATTGATATTTCTATCATTATTAGGCTATTTGAACTCAGTAGCTGTGATTTATGGTTTTGACTATAAGTTACTATTTCGTAGCAGGTTAGGAGAATTAACGTGGCAGGTTAGGATAATTAGGTTAAGTTTAGGATAAAGGTTAGTTAAAATGCTCCCCTAACCTGCTACTAAAAGTCACTCCCGGTCATAGCTGTGCTCCATCTAGTCAGAACCGTGATTTACATGGCATATGTGTTGCTCCAACATGACTACTTACAGCCATAGAATATTGCTGAGCCAGAGGTTACGACTGTGTCTTGATTCATTTCAGAGTTTATCAACTGGGTTGGGTAGGTTACTTTCTAACTGTCACAATTACCTGTCCAAAATTGTAATCAATAACATAATTTTTGGATTAGCCAAACTCAGTAACGTAATCTCATTACTTTGTAATCAGTGAGGAAGCAAGCAAATGGCCATAAACAGAACACACACACACACTCCCTCCCGCGGAGATACTGTGGAAGGAGAGGAGAGAGAGAGAGAGAGAGAGAGAGAGAGAGAGGGAGAGAGAGAGAGAGCGAGAGCATTTTTACTTGGACAACTTGTGAACATCACAAGTGCATTCATCCAGATGAACTGCTGAAAGGAGCATGATTTAATTCCAGGAAGAAGCTTGTTAAAGACAGCAGAGATGATTGCCACGACTCAACAGAACATGGGAACGGACCTGGTAAATGGCTCTACTCAATACTGTTTCGTATTTTTTTTTAGATGTTCCCAAGATTGTTTTTATTTTATCATAGAGCAGGATCTGCGTTAATCTCATTGCATAAATCTCTCTGATGAGCATGGCGATAACATTACAGTCGCAGAGGTCTGTGTGTGCGTGTGTCTACATGTGAGCGTATGCGCTTGAAGGATAGTCTAAATGCGCCTGTTTTTTTATTTGTATATCTCTGTTGTGACCAGTCAGAAATAGTTTTTACATTTAAATCAACATGATGTGATTATCAATTAATATCTGTCTTTCCTTTGTGCTCTTTTATTCGTACTTAATATATCTAATCAATACAGGCATCTCTTGAACAAGCTTCTGTGTGCACTGCAGTGGTCGCAGTGGTAACCCCAATACCGGTATTCCCCTCTTCTATCGCAAACTGTTTTGATGTAGTGATTTATTTTTGTTGGTAAACTGATTCAGTTAAATTATGTAGGCTATATTTTAAAACACATCATACTGCGTGTCGGTTGCGGTTATAGCAATTAAAATGTTGTAGTCATGGCTTACCCATGCCAAAGGGCATATATGCCTACTTTATTAATTGATTTATAGCCCACATCATGTGGATAAAGAGATATCTGCAATCGAAGTGTGAATGGGGCACACAACTTGCAGCAGGTGATGGACAATCAAATGTATTCTGTAATTATATGAAGTGTATAGCCTCAATTAATTTGATTTAAAATCTGAATAGCAAAGTTGACTTATTTAACACTAGACCTTATTTTACCTGCATTTTAATTTCACACTTTTTGCCACTGTTTTTAATGCCATATTAATGTTCCCCCATGTACTGAATAGTGTCCACTGCATGGTCATTCAGCAGCTCTGTGAGCCTATTCAAACAGAGAAGTTGCAACAGTTTTTGCATGTAGCTATCTCTACTTGCAGGCTGTCAATAGGTGGCAGAATTGCTGATGCTCCAGAAATGTAAAAGTAACCAAATGTGACTGTAGTTGGTTGCTTCTTGGTGGACAGTTGCTGATAGCTGCATACATACTGTTTTTAATTAATAATCAGAGAAATACATTGTTCCTGGAGTTAGTGTTGCGATATGCTTTCCATCTCCACTACAGCAGTACTTTATAGCCTTGCCAAGTCTAATTAAGAATACCCATTACCTTCTCAGCGACAGCAACAATTCAGCCGTGACGGCATTTTCAGTTCAGAGCTGCACTATTCATTTGGTTTACAAATCATGTGTCAGACTGTCAACAACATTGTTTTTAAGCAGTGCTGTGTTAGGTTGCATTGGTATTTGTTATACTGTGCAACATTGTGAATAATTGAAAATAGATGATAAATGTCTTTCCTGTCTGAAGTGGTCAGTGGGGAATGTTTTATGTCTCCCAACAATTTAGAATTGATCCATTACATTTTGTAGGTTAAACAAGGAATCCACAAAACACTAGTTAGTGTATCTTTCCCAGGCAAATGTTTCTCTGCGTTATTATGGCACAGTCCTTTTATTTTACACAGCCAAGCAATTCATATACTGCATCTCCGTGCATGGTTCTGTTTCCACAGATTTGATCTGTGATGGGGTGGTTGAACAAGAAGAGTGTACTTTAAAAGGATGCATTTACAGTTGAAGTCGGAAGTTTACATACACCTTAGCCAAATATATTTAAACTCAGTTTTTAACAATTCCTGACACTTAATCCTTGTAAAAATTCCCTGTTTTAGGTCAGTTTGGAAAACAACTTTATTTTACGAATGTGAATAATATTAGAGAGAATGATTTATTTCAGCTTTTATTTCTTTCATCACTTTCCCAGTGGGTCAGAAGTTTACATACACTCAATTAGTATTTGGTAGCATTGCCTTTAAAATTGTTTAACTTGGGTCAAACGTTTCGGGTAGGTTTCACAAGCTTCCCACAATAAGTTGGGTGAATTTTGGCCCATTCCTCCCGAGAGAGCTGGTGTAACTCAGTCAGGTTTGTAGGCCTCATTGCTCGCACATGCTTTTTCAGGTCTGCCCACAAATTTTCTACAGGATTTGAGGTCAGGGCTTTGTGATGGCCACTCCAATACCTTGAATTTGTTGTCCTTAAGCCATTTTGCCACAACTTTGGAAGTATGCTTGGGGTAATTGTCCATTTGTAAGACCCATTTTCATCCAAGCTTTAACTTCCTGACTGATGTCTTGAGATGCTTCAATATAGCCACATAATTCTCCATCCTCATGATGCCATCTATATTATGAGGTGCACCAGTCCCTCCTGCAGCAAAGCACCCCCACAACATGATGCTGCCACCCCCGTGCGTCACGGTTGGGATGGTGTTCTTCGGCTTGCAAGCATCCCTCTTTTTCCTCCAAACATAACGATGGTCATTATGCCCAAACAGCTCTATTTTTGTTTCATCAGACCAGAGGACATTTCTCCAAAAAGTACAATATTTGTCCCCATGTACAGTTGCAAACCATAGTCTGGCTTTTTTATGGCGGTTTTGGAGCAGTGGACTCTTCCTTGCTGAGCGGCCTTTCAGGTTTTGTTGATATAGGACTTGTTTTACTGTGGATATAGATACTTTTGTACCTGTTTGATGAACGTGGTACCTTCAGGTGTTTGGAAATTGCTCCCAAGGATGAACCAGACTTGTGGAGGTCTACGATATTTCTTCTGAGGTCTTGGCTGATTTCTTTAGATTTTCCCATGATGTCAAGCAAAGAGGCACTGAGGTTGAAGGTAGGCCTTGAAATACATCCACAGGTACGCCTCCAATTGACTCAAATGATGTCAAGTAGCCTATCAAAAGTTTTTAAAGCCATGACATAATTTTCTGGAATTTTTCAAGCTGTTTAAAGGCACAGTCAACTTAGTGTATGTAAACTTCTGACCCAGTGGAATTGTGATACAGTGAATTATAAGTGAAATAATCTGTCTGTAAACAATTGTTGGAAAAATTATTTGTGTCGTGCACAAAGTGGATGTCCTATCCGACTTGCCAAAACTGAAGTTTACCAAGAAATTTGTTAGTGGTTGAAAAACTAGTTCTTTTGACTCCAACCTATGTGTATGTAAACTTCCGACTTCAACTGTATCAGTCCTGTGTCAGAACATGCACCTCTCTCTCTCATATCAATTATTTAGCAGACGCTCTTATCCAGAGCAATTAGTGTTAAGTGCCTTGGCACAAGGGCACACCAACAGATTTTTCACCTAGTCAGCTCAGGGATTCAAACCAGCGACCTTTCAGTTACTGGCCCAACGCGCTTAACCGCTAGACTACCTGTCGTCTCTTTTATGTACTTCTCCTCTCCCTCATAGTTTACAGCAGTATCACACTCCCTTCTCCCCAGGGCGGACACAGCTATGTAGAGGAGTGGGATAGGTTCAGCAGCCATATAGTGTACTGAGAGATTTTTTGTACAGTCATTTGCTGTTGCTTGGTGGGATGCATGAAAGGGAATAGAGAAAAGGGCTGCAGGGCTCACAGCAGAGGAGGCTTAAAGCAGTGGATTTTTCCATGCAACTGTGGCAGGTGCTGCTGAGTATATGATATTAGGGCAAAAGTGTCATCCTCAGTTGGTAGAGCATGGCGCTTGTAACGCCAGGGTAGTGGGTTCGATCCCCGGGACCACCCATACGTAGTTCTCCCACTTACGTAGAATGTATGCACACATGACTGTAAGTCGCTTTGGATAAAAGCGTCTGCTAAATGGCATATATTATTATATATTACCTACAACCTTTTAGGATGTGAGAGGCAAGTGAGAAAATTCTGCCAAATAAATGGCGCGATAGATGGCGGCACTGTGTTTATTGAAATTGTATTATCCAAAAGGTCACTTCAATCATGGCGTGGCGATACAGCTTTCAAATCCTTTGAAGTTTATAGCGGAGCACTGGCAGTGCTGTTGAGGTCCTTGCACATCACCCCAGTTATATCTATTTAAACCAGTCAGAAAGTGGGAAACTGCTTCATAATGGCTACTATTTAACTGAGGTACTAAAGAGATATTGACATGGCAATGCATTCAAGTAAAAGTTATGTGTTAATGGTTCATCTGCTTTTGTCCCGTGCGATCAATTACAGTGAATCGTTAAAACAAGATGCTGGTAGGCTTATTGTATCTTCCAAAAAATAGTTGCTATTACAGTTTTGTCTCTTAAAATGTAATGGTTGACTGGCTTGCTTGATCTTCAAATGTCATGTCAAATATCATGTCTTGGTACATCTTGTTTTTCTTTCTGGTTACTAGTGATTGGTTGCTGCAGAATTATGTAGCTGGTGGGATTTGGATATGTAGATGAGAGTCAGCATGTCTGAACAATAGCTTCATTAGCTGTGATTCTGCTCCCGATGATTTATTGTGTTATTTTCACCGCATGTTCCAAAGACAGACAGACAAGGAGATCCCCAGAGTCTAATTTATGAACTACCTCTGGTGCATTGGGAGCAAATTGAGCAATTCTATTTTGTGTGGTTTCCCTTTTAAAGTCTGTAGCGAACCATACAATGAAGGTGTTTTGATTACAGTCTACATACAGTATGTGTTTCAGCATGTGTTTTTATCTGTAACCGTTAGTTGAGTTTCTCAATGAAGAAGGGGTCAGGTTATCGGACCAGGGATTACGTAAGGATCTGTCATATTTTGTGGGGAGAGAGGCTTTCTAGTGACCCATGGAAAGTCCATTTTACCGGCTGCTCGCTTTCTATGAACTGTTTCTCGCTGGACCTTGTTCAGCTGCACACTGTACTGATTCTATTTGGTTGGTTGAGGGGAATTCCCTTGGTCTGCTCTGTCTGTTGGCCATGGTGGGAGGGGAACTCTGTTATCTCTCACTGACGCTACAAACGTAGTCAGCACTGCAAATGTTTGCAGTGGTCTCTCCCCAAGAGATACATGTTTGGTTGCACATACAGTGTGAAGCTCCATTTAGTCTATAGACTAGAGTATAGACTGCCTGTGGGTTGGTTTGACTGACAGCCTCATCAAAGCTTTATCATAGGCTCCTCTTGACTCTCTCTCGGATGGATGGCTCACAGAGCAGTGTATTATACATTATAGTTGTTTTATTGTCCTGATTCCTTTTATCGGGTCACCAAAAAGTGTGCACTGGTGATATTCACATGTCAATCTAACCCCTCACCTGTCCACCTCTTCTGGCAATCAGTGCTGTGCTGAATCCTTGATTCCTCAGATGTAGCGTTGCCATCATTGAAACCCACACAGAATATGGTGGCTGTGTGTATCCACCCTTGAGATTATCTTCCCGTCTCCTGTATCTGTGTCTCATTTGCTACTTTGACATAACTCCCTCTTCCCCCAGCCAGCATGCACAGGGTTCTCCCGCTCTATCTGATGTGCTTCCTGTGGTGGTGCATCCCATTAGAGGGGATGTTTCAGCAGAGTGTTGCATGCAGTAGTAATTAGGGAAGGATTTTGAAATCAAAACAATATCTGTGGTCGAATCAGAAGAGCGAAGGGAAATTACATTAACCGTGCCTTTCTGTTAGAGTCTCCTCTGTGTGTGTGTGTGTGTGTGTGTGTGTGTGTGTGTGTGTGTGTGTGTGTGTGTGTGTGTGTGTGTGTGTGTGTGTGTGTGTGTGTGTGTGTGTGTGTGTGTGTGTGTGTGTGTGTGTGTGTGTGTCTGCCTGGGTCTCTTTTCTTCCATATCTTACATAACACCCAATCAGAGGGAATGATGTTGTTCGGGTCCACTATTGTACAGCACAGGACTGTGCACTGTGTTGAGAGAACAGAGAGAATTACAGAGATAGAGTATAGCAGCTACAGTCAAAGAAAGGAGCACATCAGGGGAGGACTTATTGGTCTGGAGCTCTGGACCTGTGTGGAAGGGTGCACGTTCCATGAAAGGTGAGTTAGCTACCTAGAAGACCAACATGATGAGGTGTGATGATTGATTCAAGAACACAAGGTGAAATATAAATAAGATGGAACATTACAGTACAAGAAACAGCTGCTGTAGGAATATTACATCTGTATATTCTCCTCCAATGCTCCTCAAACTCTACTGGAATAAACAGCTAGCTGTCTGAGACAAGACACCGGGGCATTATATTCATTGGAGTGTGATAGCGCAATCACAATGCAGCCATAAACCTCATTGCCTGGCCCTGTCCTCAAAGCCACAGAGCCATGGCCGGCTGCTGTTTTCCATCACCCTCACCTTCCCGCAGGCCTTGATGGAGGACGGGAACAGCCATGGGGATTGCTGGTTGACATATTGCTAATCCTCCATCCAGCCCTGTGTTACACCAGCTGTCTCCGAACCACCACTATACAGCCACTGTTACACACACACACACACACACACACACACACACACACACACACACACACACACACACACACACACACACACACACACACACACACACACACACACACACACACACACACACACACACACACACACACACACACACACACACACACACACACACACACACACACACACACACACATCTCCACTTATGCAATGTACAATCCCCAACCTCACATGCTCTCAACCTATCTGCATACTGAAAAAACTTAAACCACAATCACACAAGACACAATCATAAAAGTCAAATCAAACGGTTGACATAACAACAACAAAAGGGCCATGGAGCATATTATTGTTACCAGTAGAACCAGAAAGGGAATGATATCTGTACATAGTTCCACACTTCATAGGCTAATCTTGAGAGAATACTCAACACACGTACAGTATATCATGTTTCATGTTTTGTGTGTACCCCAGGAAGAGTAGCTACTGCTTTTGCAACAGCTAATGGGGATCCTAATAAAATACCAAATACTACACCGGCTCTGATACTCTTCAGATGTGGCAGGACTTGCAAACTATTACGGATTACAAAGGGAAACCCAGCCGAGAGCTGCCCAGTGACGCAAGCCTACCAAACAAGCTAAATTTAGTCTATGCTCGCTTTGAGGCAAGCAACACTGAACCATGCATGAGAGCACCAGCTGCTCTAGATGACTGTGTGATCACGATCTCCATTGTCGATGTGAGTAAGACTTTTAAACAGGCCGCAGGCTCAGCGCATGCTCTGACCAGCTGACAAGTGTCTTCACTGACATTTGCAAACTCTCCCTGACCCAGTCTGTAATACCTACATGTTTCAAGCAGACCACCATAGTCCTTGTGCCCAAGAACGCTGTTCCCAGGAACATGCACCCTTCCACTCTTCCTCCCAATCCCTACCATGTGCCCCATTAAAGCTGTTACAGGTGAAATGAGCCGACAGATTTGAGAAATTAAACCATGACAGAAATGATAGTCTGCAATTAATTAAACATTTTCCCTGGCAAAGGAGAAGTCTAAATTACACATTTTTCTGTCATAGTGATAGGCTGTACGAAACTGTTATTTCCCCAGAGACTGCCTGTTGCCTACACCGCAGATCTGCTTGTCTGAGAGCGAAATACTCACTGTGAGGCTGTGGAAATGAAGCGGCACTAATGTTCTCTCCCTCAGCTGTGTGTGTGGACATTACACTCATCACTGTGTGTCTGTATGTGTGTGTGTGTGTCTGTGTGCTTCTCTTGTTAGGACATGCATGCTTCAGCCGGTCCACCTCGGAACTGGAAGGGCATTGCAATCGCCATGATGGTGATCGTTGGTGTTCTATCACTGGTCAGCCTTTCAGTCATCATGCTCACACCTGGTAAGATGAAACACATAATGGGTGAGGGAAGAGAAGGAATGGGGGAGGGAAGAGAAGGAATGGGGGAGGGAAGAGAAGGAATGGGGGAGGGAAGAGAAGGAATGGGGATAAAAATAAAAATGTAGAGAAACAAATGGAGAAAAAGAATGCAGGAGGGTGAGAAAGAGAATAAAGGCAAGGAGGGGTGAAGGGGGTGAGTGAGAAGGAGGCTTGAAGAACAGAGAGAGAGAGAAAGAGAGAGAGAGAGGGACAGAGAGAAGGAGAGAGGATGCAGTGGGAGGAGTGAGAACAGAGACTCTCCATCAGATAAACATATCAACAATGACATTCACAATTTGACAAAACAAATCAACACTGACAAATACAAAATTCCCCTGCAATGAAAAGAGACTCAGACCAAAGACGAGACTCCAGTACTATGCTAAGAACAAGCTGAGCCGCCGCAGCACCAGCTGTGCCTTGGCTCTGTGTGAATAGAGGAAGCTTCTTGTTCATTCCGGGTGGAAATGACAAGTGGAGTGTTTTTGCCCATTTGTTTTCTCCCACTTTCTCATTTCTCTTGCTTTCTCTCTTTCTCTGGAAGATGAGTCTCACCTGTTTCTGCGATCCCGTCTCACCATGGAGGATCTGGAAAGTGAGAAGTATACAGTTCATGACCCCTGTGTGACCTGGTTGGATGGTAAGAGCCTTGATACCCTAAAGCGGGGGAACGAGATAGAACATGTTTAGGGAAGCCAAGGCAAGCTACCATTCATGTTATATTGAGTGAACCAACCAAAAGTTAACCATTTCCCTTCGGCCTGTGTTGTCCCTTCCAGAGAATGAGGTTGCGCTCAGAACCAGAGAGGGTCATGTCCTGTCCTACAGCCTCCACTCCAACATCACAGCTACCCTACTGGACAACAGCTCTTTAGTGAGTAACGGCCCGTAACGGCCCTGCAAGAGAGGAGCTGTATTCCACTATTGATCGGCTCATATACGGAGTCAACCAGGCAAATTCAATAGAGACTGAGTGGTCCTCCCAGATGGAGAAAGAACTATAGAACGACTGTTAAACCAGTAGAGAGCAGTAGTAACTATACAGTTATATAGATATGCAGTGACAGTTTAAGCTCTTTTGGGTCTATTTGGTTCCCTCACTGTTCAATTGAAGCCTTCAACATACGGCTTCAAAGAGATTTTTCAAGCAAGAGCCTCACTTTGAACAACACCGCCTGGCTCTGTGCGACACTGACAGACTTATGTGGGTCATTGCCTAGGAGCTAAGCAGGGTTCTGTTGTCAAGATGGGGAGATGCTGTCTCCTCTCCGGCTCTCGCCAGATTCTCACTTGGTGTATCATCTCTGTTGCCATGTTAATCCCACACTGTAGCTGTGAGCCTACAACAGTAATTAGCATTCTGCTCATGATATATGCAGACCTACTATAACTATGGCCATGGCTTCCCAAGTGCAGTCCTATCTCTGACATTATCTACAACTACTTCGCTCCAGGGATGTTGTTCTTGAAGGTTAAGTCTCATATTAGATCTAGGGATGTTGTTGACATGTTTATCTTATCATGTTTTCTACAGGATTTGACTTACACAAAGTTCCATGTGTCTGCAGACAAGAGGTTTGTCCTGTTGGCATACAACATTCAACCGGTGAGTGACTCTGGTTATGACCAAATAAAATGCTCAGAAGAACCATCTCTTTTACAGTGTAAATCTTTATCAATAATCATACTCACTGTCAAAGCAATTCTCCAAAGGCACCAAAGATTATTTGATTGCAACAAGGGTTTCACACTCGCTTTCATTGAACACATTAGTTTTACACAGCAAAGCCACAGACTGATTCCAGACCATCAGAGAAAATCAATTGAGTCAAATCTGTTTCCGTTTGCAACTAATGACAGGTCGATTTCCCAACTGCATTGTGACTGTAGTACAATGATGCCATGTATTCTAATTCAGCCTTTAGAGTAAATCCCCTTATGAAACAGTTAGAGAGAGAGAGAAAGATGGAGGGAGAGGGGGAGAGAGAGAGAAATATGGAGAGGGAGAGGGAAAGAGAGAAATATGGAGAGGGAGAGGGAGAGAGAGAAATAGGGAGGGAGGGAGGGAGGGAGGGAGGGAGGGAGGGAGGGAGGGAGGGAGGGGGAGGGAGGGAGGGAGGGAGGGAGGGAGAAATATGGAGAGGGAGAGAGCGAGAGAAATATGGAGAGGGAAGGAGGGAGTGAGAGAAATATGGAGAGGGGGAGAGGGAGGGAGAGAGAAATATGGAGAGGGAGAGAGAAATATGGAGAGTGAGAGGGAGAGGGAGGGAGAGAGAAATATGGAGAGGGAGAGGGAGGGAGGGAGAAATATGAAGAGGGAGAGGGAGAGAGAAATATGGAGAGGGAGAGGGAGGGAGAGAGAAATATGGAGAGGGAGAGGGAAGGAGAGAGAAATATGGAGAGGAAGAGAGAAATATGGAGAGGGAGAGGGAGAGAGAGAAATATGGAGAGGGAGAGGGACAGAGAGAAATATGGGAGAGGGAGAGGGAGAGAGAGAAATAGGGAGAGGGAGAGGGACAGAGAGAAATAGGGAGAGGGAGAGGGACAGAGAGAAATATGGAGAGGGAGAGGGAGAGAGGGGGAGAGGGAGAGGGAGAGAGAGAAATATGGAGAGGGAGAGGGAGAGAGGGGGAGAGGGAGAGGGAGAGAGAGAAATAGGGAGAGGGGAGAGGGAGAGGGGGAGAGAGAGAAATAGGGAGAGGGAGAGGGAGGGAGGGAGAAATATGGAGAGGGAGAGGGAGGGAGAGAGAAATATAGAGAGGGAGAGGGAGAGAGAAATATGGAGAGGGAGAAGGAGAGAGAAATATGGAGAGGGAGAGGGAGAGAGAGAAATATGGAGAGGGAGAGAGAAATATGGAGCGGGAGAGGGAGAGAGAGAAATAGGGAGAGAGAGAAATATGGAGAGGGAGAGCAATATGGAGAGGGAGAGAGAGAAATATGGAGAGGGAGAGGGAGAGAGAGAAATATGGAGAGGGAGAGCAATATGGAGAGGGAGAGGGAGAGAGAGAAATATGGAGAGGGAGAGGGAGAGAGAGCAATATGGAGAGGGAGAGAGAGAAATAGGGAGAGGGAGAGGGAGAGAGAGAAATAGGGAGAGAGAGGAGAGAGAGAGAGAGAGAGAGAGAGAGAAATATGGAGAGGGAGAGGGAGGGAGAGAGAAATATAGAGAGTGAGAGAGAGGGAGAGAGAAATATGGAGAGGGAGAGGGAGGGAGCGAGAAATATGGAGAGGGAGAGGGAGAGAGAGAAATATGGAGAGGGAGAGGGAGAGAGGGAAATATGGAGAGAGAGAGGGAGGGAGAGAGAAATATGGAGAGGGAGAGGGAGGGAGAGAGAAATATGGAGAGGGAGTGAGAGAGAAATATGGAGAGGGAGAGGGAGGGAGAGAAATATGGAGAGGGAGAAGGAGAGAGAAATATGGAGAGGGAGAGGAAAATATGGAGAGGGAGATGGAGAGGGAGAGAGAGAAATATGGAGAGGGAGAGGGAGAGAGGGAAATATGGAGAGAGAGAGGGAGAGAGAGAAATATGGAGAGGGAGAGAGAAATATGGAGAGGGAGAGAGAAATATGGAGAGGGAGAGGGAGGGAGCAAGAAATATGGAGAGGGAGAGGGAGAGAGAAATATGGAGAGGGAGAGAGCGAGAAATAGGGAGAGGGAGAGGGAGAGAGAGAAATATGGAGAGGGAGAGGGAGAGAGAGAAATATGGAGAGGGAGAGGGAGGGAGAGAGAAATATGGAGAGGGAGAGGGAGGGAGAGAGAAATATGGAGAGGGTGAGAGAAAAATATGGAGAGGGAGAGGGAGGGAGAGAGAAATATGGAGAGGGGGAGGGAGAGAGAAATATGGAGAGGGGGATGGAGAGAGACAAATATGGAGAGGGAGAGGGAGAGAGAGAAATATGGAGAGGGAGAGGGAGGGAGAGAGATATGGAGAGGGAGAGGGAGGGAGAGAGAAATATGGAGAGGGAGAGGGAGGGAGAGAGAAATATGGAGAGGGAGAGGGAGGGAGAGAGAAATATGGAAAGGGAGAGGGAGAGGGAGGGAGAGACAAATATGGAGAGGAGAGAGAAATATGGAGAGGGAGAGGGATAGATAAATATGGAGAGGGAGAGGGAGAGAGAGAAATATGGAGAGGGAGAGAGAGAAATATGGAGAGGGAGAGGGAGAGAGAGAAATATGGAGAGGGAGAGGGAGGGAGAGAGATATATGGAGGAGAGGGGAGAGAGAAATAAGGAGAGGGAGAGGGAGGGAGAGAGAAATATGGAGAGGGAGAGGGAGGGAGAGGATGGAGAGGGAGAGAGAAATATGGAGAGGGAGAGGGAGGGAGAGAGAAATATGGAGAGGGGGAGGGGAGAGAAATATGGAGAGGGGGGGAGGGAGAGAGAAATATGGAGAGGGAGATGGGAGAGAGAAATATGGAGAGGGAGAGAGAGAAATATGGAGAGGGAGAGGGAGGAGAGAGAAATATGGATAGGGAGAGGGAGAGGGAGGGAGAGAGAAATATGGAGAGGGAGAGGGAGAGGGAGAGAGAGAAATATGGAGGGGAGAGGGAGGAGAGAAATATGGAGAGGGAGAGAAATATGGAGAGAAATAGGGAGAGAGAAATATGGAGAGAGAGCAATATGGAGGGAGAGAGAAATATGGAGAGGGAGAGGGAGAGAGAGAAATATGGGAGGGAGAGCAATATGGAGAGGGAGAGGGAGAGAGAGAAATATGGAGAGGAGAGGGAGAGAGAAATATGGAGAGGGAGAGAGAGAAATAGGGAGAGGGGAGGGAGAGAGAGAAATATGGAGAGAGAGAGAGAGAGAGAGAAATATGGAGAGGGAGAGGGAGGGAGAGAGAAATATGGAGAGGAGAGAGAGGGAGAGAGAAATATGGAGAGGGAGGGAGGGAGAGAAATATGGAGAGGGAGAGGGGGAGAGAGAAATATGGAGAGGGAGAGGGAGAGAGAAATATGGAGAGAGAGAGGGAGGGAGAGAGAAATATGGAGGGAGGAGAAATATGGAGAGGGAGTGAGAGAGAAATATGGAGAGGGAGAGGGAGGAGAGAAATATGGAGAGGAGAGGAGAGAGAAATATGGAGAGGGAGAGGAAAATATGGAGAGGGAGATGGAGAGGGGAGAGAGAGAAATATGGAGAGGGAGAGGGAGAGAGGGAAATATGGAGAGAGAGAGGGAGAGAGAGAAATATGGAGAGGGAGAGAGAAATATGGAGAGGGAGAGAGAAATATGGAGAGGGAGAGGGAGGGAGCGAGAAATATGGAGAGGGAGAGGAGAGAGAAATATGGAGAGGGAGAGAGCGAGAAATAGGGAGAGGGAGAGGAGAGAGAGAAATATGGAGAGGGAGAGGGAGAGAGAGAAATATGGAGAGGGAGAGGGAGGGAGAGAGAAATATGGAGAGGGAGAGGGAGGGAGAGAGAAATATGGAGAGGGTGAGAGAAAAATATGGAGAGGGAGAGGGAGGGAGAGAGAAATATGGAGAGGGAGAGGGAGGGAGAGAGAAATATGGAGAGGGGGATGGAGAGAGAGAAATATGGAGAGGGAGAGGGAGAGAGAGAAATATGGAGAGGGAGAGGGAGGGAGAGAGATATGGAGAGGGAGAGGGAGGGAGAGAGAAATATGGAGAGGGAGAGGGAGGGAGAGAGAAATATGGAGAGGGAGAGGGAGGGAGAGAGAAATATGGAAAGGGAGAGGGAGAGGGAGGGAGAGACAAATATGGAGAGGGAGAGAGAAATATGGAGAGGGAGAGGGATAGATAAATATGGAGAGGGAGAGGGAGGGAGAGAGAAATATGGGAGGGAGAGAGAAATATGGAGAGGGAGAGGGAGAGAGAGAAATATGGAGAGGGAGAGGGAGGGGAGAGGAGAGGGAGAGGGAGAGAGAGAAATAAGGAGAGGGAGAGGGAGGGAGAGAGAAATATGGAGAGGGAGAGGGAGGGAGAGAGAAATATGGAGAGGGAGAGAGAAATATGGGAGGGAGAGGAGGGAGAGAGAAATATGGAGAGGGGGAGGGAGAGAGAAATATGGAGAGGGGGAGGGAGAGAGAAATATGGA